>NW_025368233.1:0-4276 GCF_016433145.1 Gracilinanus agilis | reverse complement strand
GATATGGTCAATTATTTGGATGGTTTTGCTAATATTAAAACATTCTTTCATTCCTAGTATGAATCCCACGTGATCATAGTCAATAATCCTCGTGATCACTTGCTAGAGTCTTTTTGCTAATATCTTATTTAAGATTTTTGCATTTATATTCATAAAGAAGATTGGCCTGTAGTTTTCTATCTCTGTTTTTCATCTGCCTGGTTTTGGAATCAGTACCATATTTGTGTCATGAATGGAATTTGGCAGAACTCCTTCTTTGCTTATTATGTCAAATAGTTTGTATAGTATTGGGATTATTTGTTTTTTGAATGTTTGATAGAATTCACTTGTGAATCCATCTGGCCCTGGGGATTTTTTCAGGGAGTTCTTTGATGCCTTGTTTGAATTCTATTTCTTTTATTTTCCTTGAATTTTTTATTGATTAATTAAGAAAATTTTCCCTTGTTTACATGATTCATGTTCTTTCCATCCTCTTCTCCACCCCCTCCCATAGCCAATGTACAATTCCACTGAGTTTTACATGTGTCATTGGTCAAGACCTATAACCATATTAATAATATTTGCACTATGGTGATCATTTAGAGTCTACATCTACAGTCATATCCCCATCGACCCATGTGATCAAGTAGTCATTTTTCTTCTGTGTTTCTAATTCATAGTTATTTCTCTGGATATGGAGAGCCTCTGCTGCTAGTAGAGAAGTCTATTACATTTGATTGTGCAACAGCTTATCAGTCTCTGTGTATAATGTTCTCCTGGTTCTGCTCCTTTCCCTCTGTATCCATTCCTGGAGGTTTTTCCAGTTCACATGGAATTCCTCCAGTTCATTATTCCTTTTAGCCCAATAGCATTCAATCACTAGCAGACATCACAATTTGTTTAGCCATTCCCCAATAAAAGGGCAACCCCTCATTTTCCAAATTTTTGGAACCACAAAGAGTGCGGTTATATTTTTGTACAAGTCTTTTTCCTTATGATCTTTTTGAGTATAAACCAAGCAGTGGTATAACTGATTCAAAGGGAAGGCAGTCTTTTTTAAAGCCCTTTGGGCATAGTTCCTAATTACCTTCCAGAATGGTTGGATCAATTCCCAACTCCATCAGCAATGTATTAATGTCCCTATTTTGCCACAACCCCTCCAAAATTTATTACTTTCCCTTACTGTCATGGTAGCCATTCTGCTTGGTGTGTGGTGGTACCTCAGTGTTGTTTTGATTTGCATTTCTCTAATTATAAGAGATTTAGAACACTTTTTCATGTGCTTGTTGATAGTTTTGATTTCTTCATCTGAAGATTTCCTATTCATGTCCCTTGCCCATTTATCAATTGGGGAATGGCTTGATTTTTTATACAATTGATTTAGCTCCTTATAAATTTGAGTAATTAGACCTTTGTCAGTGGTTTTTGTTGTAAAGTGGTTTTTTTTCAGTTTTTTGCTTCCCTTCTAATTTTGGTTGCATTGGATTTGTTTGTACAAAAAAATTTTAATTTAAGGTAATCAAAATTATTTATTTTACATTTTGTAATTTTGTCTAACTCTTGCTTGGTCTTGAAATCTTTCTTTCCCACAGATTGGACAGATATACTATCCTATGTTCACATAATTTACTTATGGTTTCCTTCATTATATTCAAGTCATTAACCCATTCTGAGTTTATCTTGGTGTAGGGTGTGAGATGATGACCTAAACCTAATCTCTCCCACACTGTTTTCCAAATTTCCCCACAATTTTTGTCAAATAGTGGATTTTTGTCCCCAAAGCTAGGATCTTTGGGTTTATCATACACTGTCTTGCCAAGGTCATTAACCCCAAATCTATTCCACTGATCCTCCCTTCTGTCTGTTACCTAGTACTATATTGTTTTGATGGCCACTGATTTATAGTACAGTTTAAGATCTGGTACTGCTAGACCCCCATCCTTCACATTTTCTTCATTATTTCCCTTGATATTCTTGTTCTTTTGTTCTCCAAAAGGAATTTTGTTATAATTTTTTCTAATTCCGTAAAAAAGTTTCTTGGTAGTTTGATAGGTATGGCACTGAATAAGTAAATTAATTTGGGCATGATTGTCATTTTTATTATGTTAGCTTGTCCTACACATGAGCAATTAATGTTTTTCCAATTGTTTACATCTAGTTTTAATTATGTGGAAAGTATTTTGTAGTTGTGTTCATATAATTCCTTTTTTTTGTCTTAGCAGATAGATTCCTAAGTATTTTATATTGTCTAGGATGATTTTAAATGGAATTTCTCTTTCTAACTCTTTCTGCCAGGATGTGTTGGAAATATAGAGAAATGCTGATGATTTATGTGGTTTTATTTTGTCTTGCAACTTCGCTAAAGTTGTTGAATATTTCCTCTAGTTTCTTTAGTTGATTCTCTAGGATTCTTTAAGTAGACCATCATATTATCTGGGAAGAGTGACAGCTTTTTAAAAATTTTGTTAATTTTTTCCAGATCACATGCCAATACAATTTTTAATGAATTTGTTGAATTTTGAAATTCATGTTCTCTCCCTCTCATCCTTCCCCCCTTCTCCTCAAGATGGTACCATATTGTTTGGACATATATATTATTATACAATACATATTTCCATATTTGCCATGTTGTTAAACAAGACACAAACACTTAACCTCTAGAAAAATCTATGAAGAAAATTAAGTTTTAAAAAATGGCATGATTCAATTGGCATTCAGATTGTTTCCTTTTCTTCCGTAGCAGTGGGTAACCTTTTCCTCATGAGTCCCTTAGAGTTGTCTTGAGTCCTTGCATTAATGAAAATAGTTGAATCATTCACAGTTGATCATCATACATTATCTCTGTTATCATGTACAATAGTTTCTTGGTTCTGTTCACTTTGCATAATTTCATTTAAGTGTTTCCACGATCATCCTTTATTGATAAATCATGTATTCATTTTGAGTTTATCTTGATATATGGCATGAAGTGATGGTCTGTTCCTTGTTTCTGCCATATTGTTTTCTAGTTCTCCCAATAGATTCTGGGGAATAGTGAGTTCTCTTCCCAAAATCTTGGATCTTTAGATTTGTCAAATATCAAATTACTAGGGTCATTCACTGCTATGCGTTGAGTACCTAATCTATTATATTGATACACTATATTTCTTAGCTTATATCAAATTCTTTTGATGTTTGCTAGTTTATAATACAGTTTGAGATCCATGACAGCTAAATCACCTTCCTTTATATTTCATTAATTCCTTTGATATCTTTGGCTTTTTGTTCTTCCAGATTAATTTTATTTTTTCTAGCTCTATGAAATAATTTTGGGTAGTTGGATTCATATGGTACTGAACAGGTGAACTAATTTATGTAGAATTGTAATTTTTATTATATTGTCTTGACCTACCCATGAGCAATTCATGTTTTTTTTCAATTGTTTAGAAGGACTCTATTCACATGGAAAGCATTTTTGAGTTGTGATCATGTTGTTCCTAAGTTCATCTTAGCATGTAAGTTCCCATGTTATATTTTCTTCAGTTATTTTAGATGGCATCTCTCTTTCAAACTCTTACTCTTAAACTTCATTGGTGGTACAGAGAAATGTGGAGGACATACAACTTTCCTAAATTTCTTTATTGCTCAATTAGTTTTCTGTTTATTCTTTAGGATTTTTTATGTATGATATCATAGCATCTGAAAAGATTGATAATTTCATTTCCTCATTGCCTAGTCTAATTCATTTAGTTCCTTCTTCTCTTATTGCTAAGAGTATGATAATGAGTAGTCTTGGTGATAAAGGGCATCTTTTTTCCCCTCTAGATCTCTAAGGAAAGCTTTTAGTTTATTTCCATTAAAAATACTGCTTGCTGATGGTTTTTGATAGACATTATTTACCATTTTGAGGAACAGTCCAATTATTCCAACCTGTTGTTGATTGTGATATTGTGTATCTTTCAATAAAGTCGCTAAAAAAATCCCTGTGCTTGGCTAACGACATAAATCAAGTTAACTGGATAATTAATAATTAAAAATAAGGTTTTGTACCATTAATAAATAAAATATTTTAAATTCATTTTCCCTCTTTCTCTTGAAAATGTCTCTTTTGTACGTGTTTTGTGGTGACATATTAGTGCAGTAACATATGAGTATATTTTATAAGCACAATTTAAATTTTTTAGTGTTAAACTAGTTGAAAGTACAGCTCCTAGGGCACTGAGTTAAGTGACTTGCTCATGGTCTCACAGTTAGCTTACATTATGGCTGGCCTACTCTAAGCCCAGTTGCCTCTCAACACCAAATACTCATATCGACC
>NW_025368232.1:0-2343 GCF_016433145.1 Gracilinanus agilis | reverse complement strand
CTCCCCCTCGCTGGGCAATGGATTTATCTCCTTTATGGAATAGTGATTAGGCCATTGTCCAATGAGAATCTTTGTTTCCCGTTGCTAGGTAGGGGGTTCCTGTTTATTTCTTTGTTTGGTTTTTGTCACAGAAAAATGAACTCCCTCCGCGCCAACTTCTGAGGTAAATCTTTCTTCCCTTGAGACTATATCTCTGAGCCCCAATGCCTGTTTTGCTTTATTTCCTGAGCTTTAGGTACTTGGTTTTTCTGACTTGAACATTTAATGACTTTTGACCTAATTTCTCACTGATACCTTACATAAATTAAGCTTGAAGACCAGTTTGTGTTATGGAGAATGTTTGTGGATAGATTTGTGTTTGCTCCACCAAAGGCAGTCATACTCAGCTGGGGCCTGATGTTGTTTGAAGCAACTCCATATATTGTGATGCTGTTTTCAGCATTTCCCGTATCCAAGGAGATGCCAATGATTTTTTTTCCTTTTGCTGATAATTTATGTGAGATTGGTTTCCCCCTCTAGAGTGTAAATATAGTACAGGGCTCTCCATTAGACTCCTATAATCTGAGGAGAAAAATAGGGTGAGAGAAAAATAGGATAAAATGAGAGACAGAGACACAGAGAGAGAAGGGAATGAAACGAAGAAAAAAGCAAGAAAACAGAGGAAGGGATGAAAGAATGACTGGGTCCAAGGAGAGAGAGAGGGAGGAAGGTAGAGGGATAACAGAAAAAGGCAGACAGATAAGATAGAGAAAAACAAACCAAGTGACAGAGCTGGAGAATCAAGAAATAGAGATATAGAGAGGGGCAGAGAAAGAGAGAATAGAGAGAGAAAGAGTGAGAGAGGAAGAAGGGCTGAGAAATGAATAGAGATAAAACGATACAAGGATAGACAGAGGGAAAGGGCTTTAGTAACATGAATGAAAATATATAAAATAGAGAAAGCCCAATAAAAATGTGAAAGAAAGTGTTAACTAGAAGGAAAGGAAAAGAAACGGGAGACATTCTATAGGGAAGAAGAGGACTAGACTGGATGCAGCGAAGGAAAAGAGGGAGAGAGAAAGATGGGGTAAAGAGGGAATGACAAAGAAAAGACATAGGAAATTAGAGAAAAATGAAAAATAGTGGAGAAAGGGAAAGAGAACAAATAAAAAGTGAAAAAGAAAGGTTAGAGGAAAGGGGGAGAAATATGGGTAGAGAGAGAGAAGGATCCAGAAATAAGGGTAGAGAAATGGAATACGGGAAAGAGGAGAGAAAGATGGAAAGGGACAAGTGAGGAAGAGTGAAGGAGGGAAGGAAAATGAGAGGGAAAGAGAAGTAGAGAAAGAGAAAGTTGATTAGAAAGGAGAAGAGATAGAGATTGGAAAGAAAGAGGGCAAGCTCTGGGAGAAATGGAGAGTGGGAGGGAGGAAGGCGAGAAGGAAAACATATGTGGAAGGTATTTGAGGTTGCCAGCATTCTGGGCACTCTGCGATTGCCAACAAGTTTACCTTTTTGAGCCTTGGTTTCTCCTAAAGGATATTTTATGCTGGCTCTCTGTAGCCTGGGGGGATCCCTACATTGTTTCTCACCCCTCCTTCATCCCCCAAGCAGGGTATTGGATTTGTCTGCTTTGTGGAAGACTGGTTTGGCCATTGTCCAATCAGGATCTTTGTTTCGCTTTGCTAAGTAGGCACTTCCTATTTTTTTTCAGAGAAAAATGAAGTTTCTTTGTTCCAACTTCTGAAGTAAATCTTTCTGCTCTTTACAAAATGACTTTACATTTTTCACTAGCCATCGTTTGTGAGACTGTCTTTGAGCCCCACTGCCTGTTTTGCTTCTTTTCCTCAGCATTACGTTCTTGATTTTGAAAAACCCCACCTTTTTTTTTACTTGACCCTTATATTGAATTTTCACCTAATTTTTTTCACTGATTCCTCATACAAATTGTGCTTGAAATCCCTTTTGCGTTATTGAAAAATGTCTGTGGATAGATTTGTTTTTGCTCCATAATGAAAATCTTTGGTGAAGGTGATCATACTCAGTGGGAGGCCAATGTTGTTTAAAGCAACCCGCTATGTGAGCTTGTTTTCAGTATTTTCTGTATCCTTGGAGAAGTTCTTGATTTCTTTGCTTTTGCAGATCATTTATGTGGGATTGGTGTTCCCCTCTAACAGTGGAAATACAGTACAAGGGGCACCTTATTAGACTCTCTGGTAACCTGGGAAAAAGAAAAAATAGGGTGAGAGGGGGAGAAAATGAGTGGTAAAGAAGTGAATGAAAGTATAAGAAAAAAGCAGATAAAGGGAGAAGGGAAAAGAGAAAGGGAAGAATGAAAGGCTGCAAAGAGGAGAGTGAGAGAAGGGG
>NW_025368231.1:0-3515 GCF_016433145.1 Gracilinanus agilis | reverse complement strand
ACAATTCAGAGGGAAGCAATCTGAGGTCTCACCAGAGATCCTTCTACCCCAAGTTCAAAGCACCAACTGCCTCCACAGGAAGTTACCATCATGTTTAAAAGATAGCATCTTTTCATCACTTCCTGCATCCACCTCTATTTTCAAGTGGACAAATGGCAGCCTCAACACTGTTTTGGACTGCCCAAACAGTCCCTTCTTGTCATGTGTGGGTCACTGATCTTCCCTCCCCACTATGTTGGGTGGGGTGACATTATTTCTGATGGCTAGAGTCTAATAATGAATGAGGATGAGCTAATTCCATTTAAACAATGATGGTTCTTCTTTTATGAGGGATGGCATATGTTACACTGGAGCTGCTGTAGTCACAGAATTTTACACTCTATGGTCAGCTTCACTGCCCTCAAATCTAAGTGCTCAAGGCACAGAACTCATAGCCCTAAAACATGCATGTATAATTGCCAAAGATAAAAAGGCAACAATTTATACAGATTCTATATATGCATTTGGAATTTGTCATTCAGTGGGTATATTATGGCTTCAGAGAGGATTTTTAACCTCAGCTGGAAAATCTATAGCTAATGCAAAAATTATTAATGAAGTTCTTTCTGCTCTCCAGCTACCAGAAGCCCTAGCTGTAGTTCATTGCTCTGCCCATACAGGTGGCACTGACTCTGTCTTTAGGGGAAACGACCGGACAGATACTGCCAAGAAGCTAGCAGCTATAGAAGGGTCTGAATTAATTTTAACATTAACAACCACTGATGACTCAAATCTACCATTTTCCTATAATGAGAAGGAAGTAAAAAAGTGGAAGCAGAAATTTAAAGTTAAACAGATGAATGGAGTATGGGTGTCCTCCCAAAGAAAACCCCTGCTCCCTAGAAACTTTTATCACCAAATTTGCCAATCCATTCATAAAAATGCTCATTTTTGTACCCAGGGCATTGTGGACTCTGTTAAAAGGGTTAAAAGATAGCTCCTGGCATAACCACTATAGCCTCTAATGTGTGTGCAGCTTGCCCTACCTGCCAAGCACATAACCAACATGCCTTTTGTGGCAAGGCTTTTGGTGGGCGCCCTCTGGCTAACATACCTTTTGAGCACCTGCAAATTGATTTCATAACAATTCCAAAGGCTGGACAATATAAACTCTGTCTAGTCATAGTGGATCAACTGACCAGGTGGCCGGAAGCATTTTCTACTGCCTGAGCCACAGCAGCTTTTGTCGCCAAGGTGCTTTTAAAAGAGACTACTCCTCGTTTTGGCCTGCCTGCACATATTGATTCGGACAGGGGAAGTCACTTTACTGATTCAGTTTTATCTGAAATATATTCCTGTTTGGGAATAACTCCCAAATTCCATGTACCACATCACCCCCAGAGCTCAGGCCAAGTTGAAAGGATGAACAGAGAACTTAAATCTATGATTGGCAAATTATGCACTTAGACACATCTGAAGTGGCCTGAAATTCTCCCTCTAGCTCTATTTTATCTTAGAAGCAGGCCCAGCGTAGATCTACATATCTCACCATATGAGATGCTTTTTGGATATCCCCCTATACAGGCTAAGCCTTTTTCTCCTACATATACATCACTATTAGGAGGAGATACTTCTATTGCTTCCTATATACAGGAATTGCAACACTAACTGCATGAACTCCATGAATCTGGAACTGCAGTACAAGCAGGACCAACAGACTTTTCACTTCATGACCTGAACCCAGGAGACAAGGTATATATAAAGAATTTCCAGAGCACTGGAGCAACTCAGCCTTCGTGGGAAGGACTGTTCCAAATATTATTAACCACTCCAAAAGCTCTAAAAATTGGAGAAAAGGACTCTTGGATTCATTGCTCACATGTAAAGAGAGCATCTTCTATTGAAACTGATTGACTGTTTCCTGTTACATGCATTGGAGATAACAGTTCATAGACAAATGGATGCTGTTTTTGGAATCACGTTGTATTTTTTTTTCTCCCTGAATTTATTTTCAATTTTCTTATTGCTTTTCCTATTATCTTTTTTTATTTAATAATTTTTATTTTTTAGAAAGGTTAACATGGTTACATGATTCATGCTCTTACTTTCCCCTTCATCCCCTGACTTCCCCCCCTCCCCATAACCGCTGCGCATTTCCACTGGTTTTAACATGTGTTATTGATCAAGACCTATTTCCAAATTGTTGATAGTTGCATTGGAGTGGTAGTTTTGAGTCTATATCCCCAATCATGTCCTCAGCAACCCATGTGTTCAAGCAGTTGTTTTTCTTCTGTGTTTTCTCTCCTGCAGTTCTTCCTCTGAATGTGGGTAGTGTTCTTTTCCATAAGTCCCTCAGAACTATCCTGGGTCATTGCATTGCTGCTAGTACAGAAGTCCATTACATTCTATTTTATCACAGTGTATTGGTCTCTGTGTACAATGTTCTTCTGGCTCTGCTCCTTTCACTCTGCATCAATTCCTGGAGGTCTTTCCAGTTCACATGGAATTCCTCCAGTTTATTATTCCTTTGAGCACAATAGTATTCTGTCACCAGCATATACCACAATTTCTCCAGCCATTCCCCAATTGAAGGGCATACCCTCATTTTCCAGTTTTTTTTGCCACTACAAAAAGCGCGGCTATAAATATTTTTGTAGAAGTCTGTTTATTTATGATCTCTTTGGGGTACAACCCCAACAATGGTATGGCTGGATCAAAGGGCAGGCATTCTTTTCCTTTTATCTTTTAATAGAATAATTGATTTCCCCCTTTTTCTCATTTCTTGTACTTAAAGTACATATAATCACTATTAATCTTTTTATTTTTTGCAGTGATATAATTTTAATATATATATTTGCTGTAATATTACTGCCTACTCACAAGGCTTTAGACTTTGGGAACCTGCCATGTATTGTTAAATGTTATGGGACTGTGATTAATGCTTCTGTCTAATTCCAGGAGAAGGGAACACAAGAGCCGTTTAAAAAAGTGCTAAGAAGGCACAAGGTCATGGAGACCAAGCAACCAATCCCAATGGGATTGATGAGAAAAACTGCCCCCAATTGGTTTCTTGTCAATGCGCCTAGCAAAACATTGGTTTTGCCTTCTCTCTCTTCCATTTCCCTCTTATCTCTAACTATTGTAGTTAGAAGACCTTTGTAGGTATAAGATGATTATGTAAAATGATCACTTGGGGTGACTAGGCACCCAAGGATCATCAGGGGGGATTATGTAAATGGAATTAGCTCATCCTCATTCATTGTTAGACTCTAGCCATCAGAAATAATGTCACCCCACCCAACATAGTGGGGAGGGAAGATCAGTGACCCACACGTGACAATAAGGGACTGTTTGGGCAGTCCAAAACAGTGTTGAGGCTGCCATTTGTCCACTTGAAAATAGAGGTGGATGCAGGAAGTGATGAAAAGATGCTATCTTTTAAATATGATGGTAACTTCCTGTGGAGACAGTTGGTGCTTTGAACTTGATGTAGAAGGATCTCTGGTGAGACCTCAGATTGCTTCCCTCTGAATTGT
>NW_025368230.1:0-1757 GCF_016433145.1 Gracilinanus agilis | reverse complement strand
TCCATTTTGGAGGAAGTGCAATCTTAATACTTCCTCTGAACTATTCCTTTGTGAACCTGAGAAACTGACTAGAAGCCCTCTAAGTCAGTTTCAAGCCATTCTTGGCTGGCCCCAACCTTTGTTTATAGAAGTACCCTTCTTGCTTAAAGGGCTCAATCTGTTTCCCTTTAGTGTCTCTGTCTCAAACCTGTGTCCCAGTCTGTGTCTCTCAGGCTGTAGCTGTCTGCCCTTACAACTCTTTATACCTCCATGTTTATATTCCCTAAACTTAGTCATTCCCTTACTTCTCCTACCTCCTCAATCTACCACCTTCACCATTGTATCTTCGTTATCTATTTACTGCCTTAGGGATCCACAAACCCCTATCCACAGTGTCTTATCCCTATTCACATTACCTTTAGTCCTTTACCTGCCTTATCCCTATTGCAACCTTACCTTGCCTTAATCTCCCTATTACCTCTAGCCTATTCCCATATTACAACTAGCTGTTACCCTCTAGCTTAATCCCCTTATTACATCCCTGCCTAAATTCCCTTATTACATCTGGAGAGCATAGTTAACAAAAAACCTACAAATCTTCTGAAACAACAAAAATGAATCTGGCAAGAATTACATTTATTTTAGGCAGTGTCTCCATAATGGCTTGTTCACTTATGCAAGGTCTATGCAACTTTTGGTTTGTAATTGTCCCAAATCTAGTGCAACAAATGCTAGAAATATATGATTATTATAAATGGTTTGCTTTTACCCTAGCTGAATGCATATGTATCATCCCCACAGCTATTGCAATTATCTTATCTCTCTGGAAAATCTTTATAATCTCTAAGGCAGTTCTGACTCACCTGTGTAATTACTTTAAGACATCTCCTGCAAAAACTGATATTGAATCTAGGGAACTAGTAGAGAATATCAACCTACTGTTCCAAGTGTTAAAACAAATTAGAGAGGGAAAAGAATTAGACAAGCACACAATCCTCCAACTGGGGATTGTGGAATCGAAATTTTTAGATCACAATAACACAGCAAAAAATCAGCCAATCCAAAAGACTGTAGTCTCTATATTACTGATTGTGGACAGGACCATTGTTCAACCAGGAGAGGGGGTGGTGCACGTAAAGACATACAAGGCATTCACTCCAAGTGATATGGAAGTTCTAAAAAGGTGATTCCCCAAGTTCTATGAAAAACCTTTCTAGAGCCTCAAAGAGCTAAAAAGGGTGTTCACTTTATTCAACCCAAGTTTTGATGACGTTGAATTAATTTTTGGGGAATTTTACTCTCCCTCGGAAAAGGAAAAATTCCTCAACAAAACTAGGATGAATCCCAATTTGGAATCTTGGCCACTGGTTCACCAACACCTAGATTTTACACAACATGCCAATATGAGATATTTAATGAGGTGCAGAGCAGATTTGATTGAAGCAATGAGATTACATGCTAAAAGACCAAATGCATGGCAAAAATTCAAAAAACTGAAGCAAGGGGAAGAACACCAGAGTAGTTGTCTGAATAGGGTAATCGAAGCTGCAGAAATGATTCTTGGTCTTAGAGACACAGACTGGGACACAGGTTTGAGACAGAGACACTAAAGGGAAACAGATTGAGCCCTTTAAGCAGGAAGGGCACTTCTACAAACAAAGGTTAGGGCCAGCCAAGAATGGCTTGAAACTGACTTAGAGGGCTTCTAGTCAGTTTCTCAGGTTCACAAAAGAATAGTTCAGAGGAAGTATTAAGATTGCACTTCCTCCAAAATGGAT
>NW_025368229.1:0-9184 GCF_016433145.1 Gracilinanus agilis | reverse complement strand
CCCTCTCCCTTCCATGCCCTCTTTGTGTGTAATAAAATATTCTATTTTCTTATTCGCTCAAGTTTCTCTTGGTATCCCCTGCTATTTACCCCCTCTTTCCCATCCCCCATGCCATCTTAGATTATTTAGTGTTCCACCCTCACCCTGTGAATTATTCTTCTGATTACTATAATAGTGAATATTATAATAGTGAATAGAGTTCACTACAGAGAATTAAACATAACATTTCTCTACATAGGAATACAGATAATTAGATCTCACTGAGGCCCTTAAAAAGGCAAATTTAAAAATTACAAGTTTTCTTTCTTTTCCCTCTGTAACTTATTTACCTTTTCAGGTTTCTCTCGATTTTTGTGGTTCGATATCAAACTTTCCATTCAGCCCTGGTCTTTTCTGTGCAAATACCTGGAATTCTTCAATTTTGTTGAATGCCCATACTTTCCCCTGGAAATATATAGTCAATTTTGATGGGTAGTTGATCCGTGGTTGCAGGCCCAGCTCTCTTGCCTTTCTGAATATTGTATTCCAAGCCTTACGGTCTTTTAGTGTGGAGGCTGCCAGATCCTGTGTGATCCTGATTGGTGCTCCTTGATATTTGAATTGTCTCTTTCTGGCTTCTTGTAAGATTTTTTCTTTTGCTTGAAAGCTTTTGAATTTGGCAATAATATTTCTAACCGATTTCTTCTCTGGGTCGAATATGGTGGGTGTTCTATGGATCCTTTCGATGTCTATATTGCCCTCTTGTTGTAGGACTTCAGGGCAATTTTGCTGAATAATTTCTTTTAGTACGGAGTCCAGGTTTCTATTAATTTCTGGGTTTTCTGGAAGACCAATTATTCTCAAATTGTCTCTTCTAGACCGGTTTTCTTGGTCTGTCACTCTCTCATTGAGATATTTCATATTTCCTTCTATTTTTTCAGTCTTTTGACTTTGTTTTATTTGTTCTCGTTGTCTTGAGAGATCATTGGTTTCTAATTGCTCGACTCTAGCCTTTAGGGACTGGTTATCGGCTATAATTTTTTGGTTTTCGGCTATAATCTTTTGGTATTCCTTTTCAATCTTGTCATTTCTGGTGTTCAATTTGCTTATCAGTTCATTTGATTTCTGAGCCTCACTTTCCAATTGCAAGATTCTACCTTTTAAACTGTTATTTTCTTGCCAGATCTCTTCCATTTTCCTCAGAATCTCAGTTTTGAACTCTTCCATAGCTTGTGAGGAGTTTTCCTTATTTGAGGAGGGTCCGGATGCTTGTTTGTTCTCCTCCTCTGTTTGCTCGGTTGTCTGGATTTTCTCTGTGTAAAAGCTGTCGAGTGTTAAAGACTTCTTCTTTTTGTTATTATTCTTTCTCTTCTGAACCTCCTGATGCTGATGCTGAGTAGCCATCATTAGCCCAGCAGCTTCTCAGCTTTATCCTCGGGCTCAGTGTCTGTTCCCAATCTATTGGCTCCTGAGGTCTGAATTCTGGTTTTTTCCAAGGTCAAGCCCCCTGGTGGGCCCTCTTGCTTGATCCTTTGCAGGAGGTTTCTTTACAAGTCTCAGGGCGCTGCTTCTACAGTCGTATACCAGTCTGCACTGGTTCCCCACTTAGGCTTAGTTCTGCCTCCACCCACGCCTCTACTCAGCCGGCACTCTGCGCGCCCAGCGTCCTGCTCCGGCGCGCGCGCTCAGATTTCGCGTGCTTTTTTTGACTTAATGGGGGTCCTAAGTCTTGCTGCTGTCAGGAACAGGTCCCGGAGCTGCTGATGACTCGATGGGTGCCCCAAACTTGCTCTATTTCTTTTTAGCTGGGTTCGGAGCTATAGGTGAGTGTGGAGGGGGTGGGGGTGGGGCGGTTGCTCAGTTCGCGATTGAGTGAGTGAGAGCCCTTTTTAGCTTGGAAATGTCTCGATTCCACGTACCTTCCACGCTGTGCCCTGTTGTGGGGTTCCTCCGTTCGTCTGGACTTGTTTTTATGTCCCCTTGAGGAGTTTTGTATGTTTCGGTCAGGAGAGGTTAAGAGCTGCTTCTTACTCTGCCGCCATCTTAACCCGGAACTCTCCAGTTGTTTTTAATAATTACCAAAACAAACAAAATTTTTTTTATTTGACAGAATAAAATGCAATCTTAAAGCTCTCTTCCAATAAGGAGATCTATGAATGTGTTAATATCATACCAAATTCCCTAACAAATGTAAAATAGAGAGAATACTCTTCAAGACCCTCTGAAAAATGAGCCATAAAACAAGGAGATGCATGCTCACCAAAGGCAGTCACCACCATCATAAAGAATACCTTACACAAAATCCAAACAGAAAAGGGATTCCCTATAGATGGTAAAGTACTCCAGATGTCCTGGTTTGCAAATGATATTGCACTTACTGCATTAGGATCTGGAACATCACAGGGATTTCCCAGGGAAATCTACAATTATTTAAAAGAAGTCAGCCTATTATCCTGCACAGGCTAGAAGGGAAATCTTGGCCCTAGCCCTCCATATAACAGCCCCTTAGGAGCTTTGCCAGCTCCATGTCCAACGTGAGTCATTTCATCCCATCTTAAGCAGCCTGGGGGATGGAGGGGAAGGAAAGGAAATAAGCATTTCTATAGCACCTACTATGCATGAAAAATAAGGCTAAGCACTTAGCAATATCATCTCATTTGATCCTCACAAGGTAGGTACTGTTATTGTCCCCATTTTAGAATTGAGAAAATTGAGGCAAACAGGAGTGGAGACTTGTCCAGATCCACACAGCTAGCATCTGAAACTGAATTTAAGCTCAGGTATTCCTAACTTCATATCCAGGGCTCTATGGACTTCACCACTTAATCTGGTATCATGTCCTACTCTCCTACTCCTGAGGCTCACCATATTGCTGTTGGACTTAGTGTGAGCACACAATCAGCTTTCAATTATCTCAACTCATAATTCCCAAATTCAAGAGGTCTACCAGTCCCAACTTCCCCAGAAGTGGGAATTATAAATATGTACCGCCATGCTCAGCCCTTGATTAACTCTTAATTAAAAAATTATAATTTTTGCCTCCAATTTGACTGAAAAATCCTTTCACCTTGAATGTGGGTATTCTGATTTTATCATCACCTTCTACTGCTCCATGTTTTATGTGTCCAGAGCTCTTCCTCAAGGTCTTGTACCTAAAATAATTGAGTTTACAAAAAAACACTGTGGCTCATTGAACTTTTCTCTTTTCAAGCCCTTGACTTTCTCATGATTGAGTCCAGAGACTCATGAAGAAATTCAGTGTGAAATGCATAGAACTTGCTACTGACCTCTCCCTGTTCCTGTGAATGATTACTTCCAATTCATTAGCTTTTGCAGTGCTTCCAGAGTACATACTAAGGGAAAGGAAGAAGGAGCCTACAAGATCTTAGCTGTTACACTGGAACTGAAGCATTCTTAGATATCACACACACAGACATAGAGACCAAGACATTTGTACATTGTTTTAATGAAAACCTTTAAGGTAAAAAAAATTAACTTCTAAATTAAAAGCATTTTTCAAAAGAGTATTTTAAAAGGGAAAAAGCATATTTTAGTTGAAATTCTTTTCTTTTTTCTTTTAAAGTCAAAAGAATTCATGTATTTGCCCAGTCTCTACTGAAAGACCACATCCAAGGTAGGTAACTAACAATGGCAGGGCCAAATGTGTTTTAGCAGGTGATCTGTACATTATCTAGTTATACTTAGTAGTCTTTCAGTCTGTTTCAGCCACTATATATCCTAGACAGTTTAGGATTCGTGTAACAATCTTCACTGGTGTAGGGAGCTCCCATAGTGGGAATTTCCCATTCTGAGGAAATCAATCAACACACATTTACTAAACACCTGTTTCTGTTTTGTGTCATAAAATGTGCTAGATCCTAGGATACAAAGGCAAAAAGTATATATTTTAGACTCTTGTGGAGTTCATATGCTTTTGGAATCAGAGGTCCTTCACAAATTTGTAGATAATAAGGTAGAAAAAGAAGCATTACATAGTAAGAATTCAACTGTATTCCCACAACACTCTCTAGGGGAGAAGGTGTTTCTAAATGACTGGTTCTTGGTTCTTCAAACGGAAATGTCACAAGAGAGGGGAACAATTTGGTAAGCTAATTTTACTAGCTGAGATCTATCCCATGAGAACATACAAGTCCTGTTCTAATTGGGTGCTCTGCAAATAACATTGTATTTCTTTAATGAATATTGAATTAAAGAATGATGAATTCTTTGTATGAATATATGCACACACAAGGAAAGAGTGTCTCGTGAAGATCAACAATATTGGTTTCCTTGCTTGCTGTATCTTTCAGTATTAAAATCTAGCATTCTGGATTTTAAGTGGATTTTTATGAATTATGTTGATGTAACTTAGTTACCTAACATCTGACCCTCATCTGAACTAACAAAGTTAAGTTCCCAAAGCTGAAAAGCTGAAGACCAGACCATAGGCCTATAGTGACCCCACCAAGGTGCAGATTTCCCCAAAGACTTGGACTAAGCAGCCAGCTGGTTTCCCTCTTGCATCACCTTTTGGCTGCAAAAGTCATTTTAATTTTTTTTTATTTCTAAGACATTATAAAAGAGCTATAATCTGTATCCCAGAGAGAAACAGAGAAAGTGTAGGTGAATATAGTTCAAAAGCTGAACTTGAATACAGATAAATTCAGGTCGAACTATATATCAGGTCAATTTGTGGATCACAAAAAACATCTCTAAGCAGAGAGATAGGACTAGATCAGGAATTCTTAGCCTTTTTTTGTGTCATGGACCCTTTCGGCAGTCTAGTGAAGTAATAATGACCCCTTCTGAGAATAAAATTTTTAAATAACTAAAGGAAATGCTAACCTTTAGTTAAAAGTCTCTGGATTTCTCGATGACATCTTCAACCTAACATTTTAAATAACTAAAGGAAATGCTAACCTTCAGTTAAAAGTTAATGAAAATAAAGATATAATTTGTTTTTCCTATCCAATTCATAGACCTTTTGAAATCTATCCCATATATCCTTTGGAGACACATTGACTGCAGGTTTAGAAGCTCTGGGTTAGATAACCTCTTTTTGTTTGTTTTTTTTAAAACTCTTACCTCCTATCTTAGTATTAATTCTAAGAGAGAAGAACAGTAAGGGCTAGGCAACTGGGTTTAAGTGACTTGCCTGGAGTTACAGAGCAAAGGAACTTTTGAGGACAAATTTGAACCTAGAACTTCCTATCTCCAAGCCTGGCTCTCTCTACTGATTGACCTAGCTGCATCTCTTGGGTTGTTTTTAAACAATTAATTAATTAATGAATAAGCATTTATTACATTTATGCTAGGAACTAGGCATTCTGCTTGGTGCTAAGGATACAAAGACAAAAATGAAGTAATCCTTGCTCTCAAGAATCTTAGCATTCCATTTCATTTTTTTAAAAAATCAAGGTTTTACTAAGGTTCAAGATGAAAAGACTTGCCT
Organism: Gracilinanus agilis; assembly: GCF_016433145.1. Taxonomy (NCBI): domain Eukaryota; kingdom Metazoa; phylum Chordata; class Mammalia; order Didelphimorphia; family Didelphidae; genus Gracilinanus; species Gracilinanus agilis. The sequence goes on along the minus strand of NW_025368229.1, from coordinate 3,753 downwards.
AAAATCATAGAACTAGTTGGTACCATAGTCAGTGCAAGAATTCAAGACTTTTGAACCCTTGTCCCAGATTATTTTCTCTCTGACAAGTTGGTCAAAGGTCATGAGGGTCCGGTACTTAAAGCATGTGTGTCGCAGATGACAGAAGCATAATTAGATGACAAGAGCACATTAAAAAACCAGAGATAGCTTGGAGAATTAGAAGCAAGCAAGACACTCCAGACTGGACCTGAAAAAACTGTCTACCCTCCCCAGTTAATCTACTAAGATTTGGCACTTCACCTGGAAGCTAAGATATTCTAATTGGTAGATGAGTAAAAACTCACCTAAGCATATATCACATAGCTATCTCCAAACCACATTTCACATGATACCCAGTTAACCATCAGGACTCCAGGTCTTGCCTAGCACGAGCATATTGCCATCTCTAGGAATAGTATGATATTACATCAACATTACCATTGCTACTTAAAAAAAAAAAAAATGTGACCATCATTTGCTGTATGGCCCTGTTCAAAATCCTTACGATTCCCCAAATCAAAACTTCCTTGCCTGCTTACCAAATATGTTGATCCTTCTTTCAGAATGTTAACTCCTCAAGAGTAAAGATTGTTTCCCTTTTATATCTATATCACCAACACCTGGCAAGAACAATGCCTGGCACATAGTAGGTGTTTTAAAAAAGGCTTGCTCATTTATTCACTCATTCAAGCATCCAATCAATATCTCCTCCTCAAGCAAAACCCCCTCACCTCTCCAGATTTTTCTCTCCCCCTTTAAAGTTCCTTATCTTGTAGAGACAGACATTGGGAAAGCCCTCCCATAGAATTTACAAGAACACACTGGGAGAAGACTTCCGGTTAAGATGGCAGCAGAGTAAGGAGCAGCTGCTCGATCTCTCCTGACCAAAGCATACAGGACTCCTCAAGGGGAAATAAAAACGAGTCCAGAAGAACGAAGGAACCCCACAACAGGGCGCAGCATTGAAGGTACGCAGAATCGGGGCATTTCCACGCTATAAAGGGGTGAAACAGCTCTCACTAAAACGCAAGAGGAAGAAGCCCCTCCCCCACCCACCCCCACTGCACACCTCGCACAACGCCAACGCACAAGAGTGAAAACAGGACTGGGGCAACCAGATAATCACTGGCAGCCCCGGGCTTGTACCTGTGTGCAGCAAGACAAGGGACCCCAGGTGGCTGGGGGCACCCACGGACTCTCCCCAAGCATCCACTTGGGTGAAGGCACTGCCTCAGGCTGGGACAAAGGCCTCTAAAACTCGGCCTTTCCCAAGCACTGAAGGCATCGCCTCAGGTGCGAATAAAGATCTCCAGCCCACGGACTTTCACTACTTTCTGCAGGGGTGAAAGCAGGGCCCTAAGAGCATCTGTGCAGGCAAAGGCAGTGCCCTAGGCTTGAATAACTATCTCTAGCCCAGGCTTGGACCTCCAGTGAGGACCCGGTGTGGACTGGAGCCCTGCAGTGGAAGCAGCCCCAAAGACTGCTGAAGGAACCTCGGGCAGAGGGGCAGACCAGGAACTACCAGAAGGCCTGACCCCGAGGACAAGGAGACGGGAGCCCCCAGAGCTTGCAAGGCACAGGTAGACCCTGAGTGCAAAGACAAAGCGGAAAAGGGGCGGAGCTAACAATGGCCAGCAATAAGGAAGTCCAGAAGAAAAAGACTATCAAGAGAAACTCTGGAACACTGGACAACTTCTACACAGAGAAAATCCAGACAACAGAGGAGGGAAAACAAAAATCCAAACCTCCCCAAAAAAAATGAAAGCTGGTCACAAGCTATGGAAGAGTTTAAAAATGAAATGCTGAGGAAGATGGAAGAAATCTGGCAAGAAAATAACAGCTTAAAAGGCAGAATTTCGCAATTGGAAAGTGAGACAAGTCAACTGAAGACCAAAAATGACCAGATTGAAAAGGAAAACCAAAAAATTATAGCTGAAAACCAAAACATTAAAGCCGAAAACCAAAACATTAAAGCCGAAAACCAAAACATTAAAGCCGAAAACCAGTCCTTAAAGGCTAGAATCAAACATTTAGAAACCAATGATCTCTCAAGACAACAAGAACAAATAAAACAAAGTCAAAAGACTGATAAAATAGAAGGAAACATGAAATATCTCAATGAGAGAGTGACAGACCAAGAAAACTGGTCTAGAAGAGACAACTTGAGAATCATTGGTCTTCCAGAAAAGGCAGAAATTAATAGAAACTTGGACTCCATACTTAAAGAAATTATTCAGCAAAATTGCCCTGAAGTTCTACAACAAGAGGGCAATATAGACATTGAAAGGATCCATAGAACACCCTCTACACTGGACCCAGAAAAGAAAACACCCAGAAATATAATAGAGAAATTGAAGAGCTTTCAAGTTAAAGAAAAAATCTTACAAGAAGCCAGAAAGAGACAATTCAAATATCAAGGAGCACCAATAAGGATCACACAGGATCTGGCAGCCTCAACGCTAAAAGACCACAAGGCTTGGAATACAATATTCAGAAAGGCAAGAGAGCTGGGCCTTCAGCCACGAATCAACTACCCAGCAAAACTAACCATATACTTTCAGGGGAAAGTATGGGCATTCAACAAAATTGAAGAATTCCAAGTTTTTGCACAAAAGAGACCGGGACTAAATGGAAAGTTTGACACTCAACTACAAATATCAAGAGAAAGATGAAAAGGTAAATAAGAAACAGAGGGAAAAGAAAGAAAACTCATAGTCTTTTAAGCTTGACTCTTTAAGGGCATAAATAAGATCTAATTATCTGTATTACTAGGTGGAGAAATGCTATGTATAATTCTCTGTAGTGAACTCTATACACTATTATAATATTCACTATTATAGCAACCAGAAGAATAATTCATAGGGAGAGGACAGGATACTAAATGGACTAAGAAGACATGGGGGGTGGGAAAGAGGGGGGGAATAGTAGGGGACACCAAGAAAAATCCGGGTAAATAAGAAAAATAAGATATTCTATTACACACAAAGAGGGCATGGGAAGGGGAGGGGATAAATAATACCATAAGAAGGAGAGGAAGAGAGCATAATCAAACCTTACTCTCAGTGTAATCAACCCGGAGAAGGAAGAGTAGCTTTATTATCCATCTGGATAAAAAACTCTATCTAACCCTACTGAGAAAGTCAGAAGGGATAAACCAAAGGGAGCAGGGGAGTGGGGAGGTCAAAAAAAGGGAGGGGAGAAGAAGGGGGAGGGAATTCATTTGGTCTTTAAAAAACAAAAAGAGGAGAACAACAAGGGAGGGGGCAGAAAAGGAAGTCAATCAAGGGAGGGGATAAGGGATACCGGCTCAAAGAAAACCACTGGTGTAAAAGAAAATAGTGTAATAAGAAGGAGTGGGTCTAGGGGAGGATACAAAAATGTCAGTGAATACACAACTAACAATTGTAACTCTGAATGTGAACAGGATGAACTCACTCATAAAACGGAAGCAAATAGCAGAGTGGATCAGAAACCAAAATCCTACCATAGGTTGTCTACAAGAAACGCATATGAGGCGGGTAGACACACACAAGTTCAAGGTTAAGGGTATGAGCAAAATCTTTTGGGCATCAAATGAGAAAAAGAAGGCAGGAGTGGCTATCATGATCTCTGACAAAGCCAAAGTAAAAATAGATATGATTAAAAAAGACAGGGAAGGTCATTACATCCTGATTAAAGGCAGTATAAACAATGAGGAAATAACACTGCTCAATATATATGCACCAAGTGGTATAG
>NW_025368228.1:0-1164 GCF_016433145.1 Gracilinanus agilis | reverse complement strand
TCATATATAACATTATATAATATATATTATAATTATATATAATATATTTATGTTTATAAATACATAATACTTAGATAATAATAAATAAATATTATAATTTAGTCCAAAACATTCTTAGAGTTGAGTAGGAAGGCTTGTTCCTTTGAATTATAAATCCCAGGATGCCTGTCAACAGCCTTCCTTTCTACTCTCAAAGAACATGATATAAGAAATACATTTTAAGCACTTTGAAATCCTATAAAAATGTCTATAGTTTATACACATCTATTTATACATACATTGTCTCCCTTATTAAAATGCAAACTCATTGAGGGTAGTCCCTGTGCTTTCTTTTTAATCACCAGTGCTTAACACAGCACCTATCACATAGTAAGTACTTAATAAATTTTTGTTGATTGAACATTCCATAGCATCATCAACAATTTCTACATGAAAGATTGGCTGGCTACCATTTCAAGGTTCATTTTCTCCTCATTGACAAGGACATCATTTGATTCCAGTTTGAAAGGGAGCAGAGACATCATGTATAAAATATTTAAGAGGAAGGAAGTCATTTAATCCTCACAAAAATTCTATGAGGTAAAGTGTTATTATTATCCCCATTTTACAGTTATTCTTGTGGAAAATATGGAGAAATGTGGTCTAGATAAAAGAACAACTAGATGAAAACAGGACTGATGGGATGGCCAGCTTGAATGAGTAGTCATGAATAATGTTCAACATTAACTTGAAAGGTCTCCAGTGGAGTTCTCCAAGGAATTATACTTGGCCATGTACTATTTAGTATTTTTAATCAATGATTTGGATACAAGTAGAGCCAGACTCCATATCAGATTTTCAAAGAGTCATGATTTAAAAAGATAATGACACATTAGAACATAGGGCTTAATCTAATAAAATGACAATTTTTAGGAGAAATATAAGACTAGCATGAATTTTTATCTTTTTTTATTTTTTTTTTGAATATTTCCCATAGTTACATTTCATGTTCTTTCCCTCTCCCCCAAGCCCCTGTAACCCCCTTTAGCCAATGCACAATTCCACTGGGTTTTACATGTATCATTGATTAAGACCTAATTCCATATTATTGATAGTTGGACTAGAGTTATCGTTTAGAGTCTACATCCCCAATAATATCCCCATCAGCTTTACAAGGAAAAGGTG
>NW_025368227.1:0-1232 GCF_016433145.1 Gracilinanus agilis | reverse complement strand
AGTAAAATAGATAAATTTTGGTACATAAATATAATGATACATACATATATATATATAAATACATATATATAAAGATAACATACTTGATCTGATTGATCCAATTGATCAACAAAAACAGAAAAGTTTCTAGCTAAAGTTTATCTAAAAACAGAGCCAGAAATCTTTTTACTCATAACCAGTCAAATATCTAAATTTAAGAATAAATAATTGCAAGTATCAGATAATCACATATTTTAAGGAAAGTTTCTATGAATTTCTTTATAAACAAAATAGCCTAACTAGAGAGAAATATAAAGGAAATTAAACTCTACAAATACTCATGGTGCAGCCCCTAATCATAGTAGTGGCATGAGTAGCAACAACAGGGGTACCAGTGATATTAATCCCCAGGAACTCCTCCAGATCTCAGCTTTGTCAGAATCTTGTCCTCTCCTAATAAGATTGATTTTTTTTTTTTTTTTTTTTTTTGCCTCCTGGAAAAGTGCTATTCAGTCATTTTCAATCATCTAACTCTTTGTGAATCCATTTGGGTTTTTCTTTGCAAAGATACTAAATGAATGCAATATCTTTCTGCAGCTAATCTTATAAATGAGGAAACTGAGACAAACAGGGTTAAGATCTTTAGCTAAGATCACACAACTAGGAAATGTCTGAGGCTGAATTTTAACTTGGGCCCTTTAAAACTCAATTTACTGCACCATCTAGCTGCCCCAAGGGAAAGTACATAAAATGTCTATCTTGTCAGGTACAGACAACAGTTCAAAGTGTATATAGAAAATACTAGATTCCCAAGGACCCATTCCAGTTCTCCAATACTCAGATTACTGAAGTTCTCTATTATAAAAGTATTCCTGTTGAGATATATATTTTTGGTCAGGGACAATGTGAGTTTATTTTATTGATTCATATTTAAAAATAAGATTGTGTTTTTTCTTTCAAAGAAGTTGAAAAGAGAGAAAAACAATTGCTCACATATTTTTACAAATTTTAATTTTAAAAAGTGGAAATCTGTTTTCTGAATCCTCATGCATTTCTTCTTTGTTAATAAGTATTCTTGGATAATATTGAATGAAATTATGGAGTCTGTTTAACCTTCATTTCAACATTTTCCCAAATGCTATTCAACATTCCTCCCCTTTTGCTTCCTGAATTTTCCCACTAAAGTGTATTTCCTTAAATTTAATGGAAAGGAATAGAAAAGTATGTAATAATTTCTGACTCTATACTAGGCT
>NW_025368226.1:0-3356 GCF_016433145.1 Gracilinanus agilis | reverse complement strand
TTTAACCTTTGTCTGTAGCCTAGAGTCTTTGGAAGATAACTTTGTTTTTTTTTACAGTGGAATTTTTATTCTGCAACCTGGCGTCCATTCCGAAGTTTGTCAAGGATTTCCAGGCAAAGAATTATCCTCCTCATGTGCTGATCAACAATGGTGAGTTTTGTTTAAATCTCTGGTCAGCAGATGATACTTATGCATAAATGTTACTGTGAAAGCAAAAGATGGGATAAAAATGCTTCAGGAAAAAACAGTCCATCACTTAAGGATAGAGAGTTTTTAGCTTTATTTAAAAATTAATTTCATTTAAATGCTATTTTCATTGACATTACTACATAAATTCATTTCTAATATTTTACATTGAAAATGGGCAAGTGTGTTACTCATTTTTTACAAAAATGCTTCTTCTTGACCATCATTAATGAGCAAATTCTTATAAACTCTCTTACTATGTGCAGCAGCATTTAGGCAGGAAAAATGTTTGTCCCAATCTGAACCTGGGGTCAATCACTTCAGAGGTAGATAGTATCCTTCATCAGTAATCCTCTGCAGTCATAATTGGTCTTGGTATTTATCGGTGTTTAAGTTTGTGAAAGTTGTTTTTCTCTAGAATGTTATATAAATTGTCTTCTGGTCCTGCACACTTGACTGCATTAATTTCTACAGGCGTTCCCATATTCGTCTGAAGTTGTCTCTTTAGTCATTTCTTATGATGTAAAAATATTCCATTGTAGTTATGTAGTATAACTTATTATACTGTAAGAAGGAAAATTTAGGTATTTATAGATATATATTAAATATGTGGCCTCCAGGAATCAACAATTCAGGTTGATTCCGTAATTAAATCAGACCCAAGTCAGCATCGGGTTGAAGAGTTTATTTACAGTCTGGTAGGTAAAAAGTAGGAGTAAAGAGAAAAGGAGAGAGGCTAGTCCAGGCCAAAGGCCTGGACGGAGAGAGAAGAAGGTTATAAAGCTTAATAATGAAGCTGTAAGCCACAAGGCCCAACAGCCAGATAGGCAGAGTTTAGAATTGGCCCAGCTAGGCCAAGGAAGTCAGCCTAACTTACCCACGTGACAATATTGAGTGTTAGCTGTCTGTGGTCTCAGGAGATGCTTCTTCTTCCAGTTCAAGACAGCAACTGCCCCCACAGGAAGTTCACTAACTTACTTAAAGAGATAGTGTCTTTCATCACTTCCTGTGGTCCACCTCTAATTCAAATGGACAAATGGCAGTTTCTACATTGATTTGGACTGCCCAAAGGGCAGTCCCTTATTCTTGATTTGTTACTTATTGTCACATGTGGGTAACTCGTCTCCCCTCCCCACTAAGGGAGGTTAGGGTGACATCATTAGCACGCCTGGGTTGAGTAGAATTTTGACTATTAATGGGCTGGAGCTAATTCTATTTACACAATACTATATTGTCAGCCATTATTTTGTTCTGACAATATTGTCATCTATTACTTCATGGGATTCCCCTTTAATTTCCACATTCTTTGCCATAATAAAAAGGGTTGATGTCTTTATTTGTCTCACGCATTTCAAAGGATAGGATTGGTGTGTTCAAACATATACATTCTTTAAGCGAGCAAGAAGTTTCTCAGAAGCAAAACGTGTTGCTGTTAGCAACCAGGGAGGTTCAGGCAAATGGACAGAAGGGAAGTGAGATAAGAGGTTGGGTGAAAACCCAGCTAGGCTGCTGGCTCCCGTGAGGGGCCCATGAGGGGCTCTGTTACATTTTAGTCTTCTCTGCTCCATTACAATATATTATCATATAATACATATTTCCATGTTGTCATGTTGTTATACAAGATACATACTGCTTATGCTGGAGAAAAATTCATGGAGAAAATAAAGAACGGTAGGTTTCAATTTGTATTTAGGCCCCATCTGTTCTTACTATGTATTAGAATAATTATAAATATCTGATGGTTAAATAACAAAACCTGTGGGTGAATAACTCCTAGGTGGGTTCTTGATGTCAGTTGGGTGCCAGGTTTGTCTGGGAAAGGAAGAGAAACAAGGAAGGTCTGTATAACAGGATTTAAGTAAAGGGAAGTAGGTAAACTAACACTCAGGTCTAGTGAAAACTACCAGGGGATAGAGGGATGGACATAGACTACACTAAAACTAAATCTATGAGCAGACTGCCTAAGGCAAGTTTGACAGGGTAAGGGGATCTCATAAAGATGTCCTTGGCTGGTCTCAGGATGTCACAGCTCATCACTGGAAATTAGGATACACAGCAAGATAAGATCCACAGGGAGATGAGATAATTTGTGTGTGTCCACCACACCACATAAATTCACTTCTCAACCTATAGCTTCACTGGTCTTGATTGAAGATGTAATGTCCACATCCAAGGAAAACAACTCCAGAGTATTGAATCCCCAAAAGACACAGGCTCGCCCTGACAGCTGCTCCAAACCCAACTGTCAGCCTCCAGAGTCACTGTATGAGTCCCTGTGACAAGATTCCAAGTTCTCTTGCCAGCCAGTATGCTCTGCTATCTATCTCTGCTACCTAAATCAGACTTATATTTCTCTAGAGCATATGGCAGTGAATATCCTTTTTTTTAAATCCTTAACTTCTGTGTATTGGCTCCTAGGTGGAAGATTGGTAAGGGTGGGCACTGGGGGTCAAGTGACGTGCCCAGGGTCACACAGCTAGGAAGTGTCTGAGGCTGGATTTGAACCTAGGACCTCCCATCTCTAGGCCTGACTCTCAATCCACTGAGCTACACAGCTGCCCCTGAATATCCTTTTTTGTCATGAGTTCTTTGGAGTTGACCTGGATCCTTGCCTTACTGATAGTAAAGTCATTCATAGTTGATCATCATACATTATTGTTCCTACTTCGTACAGTGTTCTCCTGTTTCTACTCACTTAACTGTATATCACATTATATAAATCTTTCTAGGTTTTGTATGATCATCTTGTTTGTCATTTCTTATGACACAAAAGTATTCCTTTACAATCATGTCCTACAACATGATCAGCCATTCCCCAATTGAAGGACATCACATATAAAATAATATAGCCTGCTATATTGCCTGTTTTCAATTTAAATCCCTTTTTAATTGTGTCCAATTCTGTGACCCCCATTTAAGTTTTTGCACAGATACAAGGGTACTTTGCCATTTCCTTCTCTAGCTCACTTTACAGATGAAAAAATGGACATAGAGTTAAGTGACTCACCCAGGGTCACGCAGCTACTAAATGTCTGAGACTGGATTTAAACTCAGAAAAATAAATCTTCCTAACACCAGGCCTGGTACTCTATCTGCTATATTGCCTATATTACTTTAAAAATTAGATATTTCAAACTTGACATTTTCTTGTCTTAAATTTGTATTTGTCA
>NW_025368225.1:0-1475 GCF_016433145.1 Gracilinanus agilis | reverse complement strand
CTCTGACCATTGTGTTCACTGTATCATCTAAATGTATTTCTTTGTTGAAATCTACAATTCTATTAAGGAATAGGGGCTTTCAGGAAGAGACAGTTATATAAAAATGCATCAATAAAGTTTTTCTTTATTTTAATAATTGAATGAATTAAAAAAGATACATTAATTACCTACAATATCAGACAATGCACTAGACACTCATGAGACAAAGATAAAAATGAACAAGCCTTTGCCTTCAAGTACTTTATATCCTACTGAGAAGATAACATAGTATGTAGCGAAGTCCCCTGCCCAGAATCCCATAGCTGGAAATATTAGGGGCAGAATTTATTCTAGATATTCAAATCTTTTTTTATCCCAACTTAATAATTTCTCATTTCTTCCTGGGCAGGTCATTTGTAGTCCACAGGGCTTAGCTTCCTCATCTATGTAATTAGGAAGTTGACCTAGTTGATCTCAATTTCTTGCTAGCCCTAAGGATGCCAACATTTCCTCACACAGTGTTCTGAATCCTTGAAGCCCTTCAGCACAACAAGTCATATCTTATGATGTTTCTACATGGAGTAAACTGAGACTCTATATATTCAAAAGTACTAATTATGTTGGGATTTTTATGTCACCATAGATTCTGCTTATTCTTTCATTTAAGAAGAATAAAATTGTGCTTTTTGCTGACATCTTCCATGGATTATAGTAAATGTCTCTCTTTGTCACCCTCTACTTTATTGTTCAGTCAATTTTTATTCATGCCCAACTCTATGTGGTCCATTTGAGGTTTCGTTGGCAAACATAGTGGAGTAGTTTGGCATTTTCTTCTCCAGCTCATTTTTTAATAGATGAAGAACTGAGGCAAACAGGATTAAGGTAGTAAGAGTTTGAGATTAGATTTGAACCCAGGAGGACGCATCTTCCTGATTCCAGGCTTAGTACTCTATCTACTGCACTACCTAGTTGTTCACCCTCTACTAATAATGATACATTCAATGAGTGGGAATAACAGGAAGGTGCGGATGCTTCTCCTTTCACTCATATTAATTCAGGTGCTACCTGAATTCCCCAGCTAGGATTAATTTAACATAATGGTAGAGTAAGAGGATTCTTTTTTTTTTCTTCTTAATTTCAAATATATTTAATAGGTCTCTTGCTCTCTTTTTTTTAACTCTTATCTTCTGTCTAAGAATTAGTACTATATATTAGTTCCAAGACAGAAGAGCAATAAAAGCTGTATAATTGTGGTTAAGATACCTACCCAGGGTCACAGTTTGAAATTCTCTCAGGTCATATTTGAGCCCAGGGACAGATGCTGCCCCTGTGTCTCACTTTCATCCACATATAGAATCACAATCTCAGAGTTGAATGCAGTAATTGAAGTAATTTACTATAACCCATACCTAAATATTAATCTTTTTAAGAAGTAGCTACACATAGAATGGATAAAACCCTGAGTCTGTCTCCCCTCCTGAACCTGTGCTCAAATA
>NW_025368224.1:0-3291 GCF_016433145.1 Gracilinanus agilis | reverse complement strand
AAAGAGATCATAGATAAACAGACTTGTACGAAAATATTCATAGCTGCGCTTTTTGTGGTGGCAACAAATTGGAAAAGGAGGGTATGTCCTTCAATTGGGGAATGGCTGAACAAACTGTGGTATATGCGGGTGATGGAATACTATTGTGCTAAAAGGAATAATAAACTGGAGAAGTTCCAGGCGAACTGGAGAGACCTCCGGGAACTGATGCAGAGCGAAAGGAGCAGAGCCAGAAGAACTCTATACACAGAGACTGACATTCTGTGGTAAAATCGAATGTAATGGACCTCTGAACCAGCAGCAATGCAATGACCCAGGACAATTCTGAGGGATTTATGGTAAAGATGCTACCCACATTCAGAGGAGGGACTGCAGGAGAGGAAACATATAGGGAAAACAACTGCATGAACGCATGGGTCGGGGTGGACATGATTGAGGGTGTAGACTCGAAACTACCACACCAATGCAACTACCAACAATGTGGAAATTGGTCTTGATCAAGGACACATGACAAAACTAGTGGAAATGCGCATGGGTAGGAGGGGTGCGGGGGGGGGGGTTGAAGGGGAAAGGAGGAGCATGAATCATGTAACCATGTTAAAAATGAATATTAATAAATGTAAAAAAAAAAAACAAAAAAAAAAACACATGATCGATATGTTTTTCTTCTGCATCTTTCCAGTTTACATAGAAATCTTCCAGTTCATTATTCCTTTGAGCACAATAGTATTCCATCACCATCAGATACCATAATTTGTTCAACCATTCCCCCATTCAAGGGCATACCCTCGATTTCCATTTTTTGCCACCACAAAAAGCATGACTATAAATATTTTTGTACCGGTCTTTTTCCTTATTATCTCCTTGGGGTATAAACCCAGCAGTTGTATGGCTGGATCAAAGAGCAGGCAGTCTTTTAAAGCCCTTTGAGCATAGTTCCAAATTGCCATCCAGAATGGTTGGATCAATTAACAACTCCACCAGCAATGCATTAATGTCCCTATTTTGCCACATCCCCTCCAATATTTATTACTTTCCTTTGCTGTCATTTTATCCAATCTGCTAGATGTGAGGTGGTACCTCAGAGTTGTTTTGATTTGCATTTTTCTAATTATAAGAGATTTAGAACACTTTTTCATGTGCTTATTGATAGTTTTGATTTCTTTATCTGAAAATTGCCTATTCATGTCCCTTGCCCATTTATTCGGAGGGATTTATGGAAAGGAACACTATCCACATTCAGAGGAAGAACTGCAGGAGTAGAAACACAGAAGAAAAACAACTTCGTGGACACTTGGGTTGATGAGAACATGATTGGGGATGTAGACCTGAAAAGACCACACCCATGTAACTATCAATAATGTGTAAATAAGTCTTGACTGGCCACACCAGTGGAAATGCGAATTAGCTACCAGTGGAGTGGGGATTGGGGGGGGGGGGGGGTGAAGGGGGTGAAGGGTAAAGTAAAAACATGACTTATGTAACCAGGGAAATTTTTTCTAAAAATAAAAAATTATTTAAAAAATAAAATAAAAATAAAATATTGTTTTAGCCACACTAAGTTGCTCAATAAACTTTGATTAATTCATTGATTTTAAAAAAAATAAAGTTCTTTGAGCATAGTTCCAAATTGCCTTCCAGAATGGTTGGATTAATTCACAACTCTATCAACAGTGTATTAATGTCCCAATTTTGCCACATTCCCTCCAACATTGATCACTTTCTATTGCCGCCATATTGGCCAGTCTGCTAGGTATAAGGTGGTACCTCAGAGTTGTTTTGATTTGCATTTCTCTAATTAGGAGGGATTTAGAACACTTTTTCATGTGATTATTGATAGTTTTGATTTCTTTATCTGAGAACTGCCTATTAATATCCCTTGATCATTTGTCAATTGGGGAGTGGTTTGATTTAAAATAAATATTTATTGACTGAGTTATATATGGAAAATTTCTTTGACAATTTAAATTGTGACATCTCAATTAGCACAAATAATCCTATGAACTGGTTGAATGTATCCAGATTTGTCCTATTTGTGAATATAATTATGTAAAATATAGTTATTATTTCTAGTTCAATGGAAATATGCAATGTGAATTTCAATGATACAATCATTTCACAGAATTTATTGTTCACACTAATCAGAACCTGGACAAAAATGTTTCATGTCAATACTGAACTTTGATTTTTTTCATAGATCTTTGATTTAGCATTGTGGATATGCTCTTTACAATCCATCTATACCCTATAATTCCCATGTGACTCTTCCCAATGTTTTCCCATAAATCCTCCACTGTAGGGCCATCCATTGTTGCTTGAGCCTTTCTTTCATGTTCTATGGATACCAATGGAACACTCGGGCTGTCCACTAACTTCCACTTCATTCTATAATTGACTCACTTTCTTTTCTGATCATTCAATTTGAAGGCATCCTTTATTCTACTTCTTTTGAACAATTCTTTGTTATTAAACTATTACAATATAGCCATACTCATCAGGTACCTCTCCATTGCCCTTTGGGTGACTTGAAACTTTATTTCTTCAAAAACTGTGGTGTTTGGTGACTCTTAGCATAGGGAAAATAATGCTTTTAAAAAGATAGATCTTTGTTTCAGGGAGAAACTTAGGATCTTTAAAAGCACTATATGATTTCCTAAAGGCAAACTAGTCCATATTGTATTAGAGAGGATTACAGTTTGGCAAATATAAACTCATTAGTTTATAAGTAAGGAAGTGTACCTGGAATTATATTTCTAAAGAAAAATGCTCTAGGTGACATCAGCCATAAAGCATCATTTTTTGAATACTAACTATATACAGAACTTTGTTCTGTATAAGACAACTCCTACCCTCCTGAGAAAATTGTAATCCAGTTGATAGCATCGGATATTCCATAGATAATGATGATGGTTTACACTAGTATGGGACTTGTGATTGCTAAAAAGAACAGAGGATTTGGAATTTTAAAACTTGGGCTCAGCTCATAATTTGGACACTTACTAACTGTTGGTACTAACAAGTAACTAAACCTTACTATATTTCATTTTCCTTATCTAAAAAACTAGGACAAAAATACTTATTTGGCCTACTTCATAGAGTTATTATGAGGAAAGCACTTTGCAAATAGGAAAGGATTCTGTAAATTTGAGTTATCATTATGGAGGAGGAGGAGAAAGAGAAGAAGGAGAAAGAAGAAGGAGGAGGAAGAAGAAGAAGGAGGAGGAGGAGGAGAAAGAAGAAGAAGAAGAAGAAGAAGAAGAAGAAGAAGAAGAAGAAGAAGAAGAAGAAGAA
>NW_025368223.1:0-2345 GCF_016433145.1 Gracilinanus agilis | reverse complement strand
TATGTATGTATGTATGTATGTATGTGTGCATGCATAAATACACACACACGTACACATCTGGCTTTTTAATTAGTGAGAATGACTAGATAAACAAGGAAGCTCTCAGCTATGTTCCTCCCTCATCTGACCTCTTCATTGACTTCAATAACATTTCTGAAGGTTCTACTATGTGCCAGGAAGCCCTCCGGAATCCTCCCCCAGCTCCAGCCTCATGGTTTCCCCGAGTCTCCCCTTCACCACATATCTATGGTTACTCTCCTACTGACTGAAGTATTTTTAGATGCTCTGCCCGACCCCATTCCCCATCCACAAATGACAAGTGATCAGTCATCCAGCCTCTGCTTGGACACTTCGAGGGAAGGAGAGCCCACCACCAGCAGAGGATGGAGAGAGGTCTCTCCATGTTTGGAAAGGTCTTCCTAGGAAAGCCTACATTTGGTTCAGCTACATGTAGAATTACAAACTTGGAAATCACCTTAGAATGGAACCCTGTTTATTTTATAGGGCTGTAGACTAAGGCCGAGAAAGTAGCCCAGGGTCAATACAACCTGAATCACACAGGATTCGAACCTGGGGCTTCAGGACTCCAAATCTAACACTTCACCTGCTATACCACTACTCCCACCCGTTGGGTCCAAGCAGGCAAAAGATCAGTGGAAAGCATTGAATCTAGAGTCAGAAAATCTAGGTCCAATACTCCCTGAGGAACCTTGGGCAAGTAACCAAGCCTTTCTGACCTCAGTTTCCCCAGCTGGCGAGGGTGTCAGATTAGACAACCTCTAATTTTGCTCTTAGCTCATCAATGATCCCTCTTCCCTAAGACCACACTTAGAGACCCAAAGCCAGATATTCCAATGGCTGGCTGACATAAGCATGGCTGGTTCTTTTAACCAGTCCTCCAATGACATGGCCACAGGACAATTTCCCATCCTGCTTGCTCTCTTCTGGACATTTACAGCATCTTTCTAAAAGGTGACGGCTTCCTTTTGCCTCTTCTCTTTTTAAGACTCCTCATATTTCTTTAAATGGAGATGTGGTTATCTGGATCACTAAGCTGTGAGGCAGAGGTCATTCCACAGTGATGTAATCAGGGTATTGCCCAAGCCGTGCCTACTCTGAGATGCTGGCAGGAACATAAGGCTGAACTTCAGGAAGTTCTCAGCATCTGGGTCTGCCATCTGGTAGTTTTCCTCTTCTTTATCTTGGGACAATGTTTTCCGTGTTGTCTCCCCAGATAAATTATATACCCCTGGAGAACATGACTTCATTTGGTTACTCTATGAGGTAGATGCTATGATTTTACAAGCAAGGAAACTGAGGCTGACAGAGATCAAAGACTTCCCTAGGTCACACAGCTGGAAAATTCCAGGGGCTAGACTTGAATTCAGGTCTTTTCCCAATGGCAAGGCCAATATTCCTTGACTAACTATGCCATGCTGCCTTCCCCAAAACAAGGAGAAAGCTCAAGCCTTTGACAGGATGAGGAAAGGCAGAAATCCCTTGGAAAGCACTGGAGGGATTCAAAAGAAAGCCAAAGGGTTCTAGTCTACAAGCCTGGTACAAAAAATGTGGTGAGAGTTTTCACAGCCCTGTTGGAGCTGCTATCTCTTGCACAAGGGAGGCGTGCAGTGACCTCATTATTCGCTCAAACTCCCCAACACCCTTGCCACATCCTCCACATTGCCAGCATTCCGAGGGAAACAAATAAGCAGCTGGGCCTTGGAGCCTCATGCACTCTGTAAAGAGAAAACTGCCCAGGGGAGGCCTCCAGCTAAGTGGGTTGGGATGACCAGCGGTACATGGGGGGACAGAAAGTGCCCAAATTGGAAGTCAGGGAGGCAAGTTCAAAATCTTGCTTCTGAAACTCAAAGTGTTAACAGTGGACAAGTCATTTATCTCCCAGTGCCTCAGTTTCTCCAACTAGAAAATGAAGAGGTTGGGGGCAGCTATGTGGCTCAGTAGATTGAAAGTTATGCCTGGAGAGGGGAGGTGGTCCTGGGTTCAAATCTGGATTGGGCAAGTCACTTAATCCCCATCCCCTAGCCCTTAGTGCTCTTCTGACTTGGAACTAACACTTTGTGTTGAATCTAAGATGGGAGGTAAAAGCAAAAAAGAAAGAATTCACCATTTCTAAGATTGAATGTATTGGGTTAAAAAAAAGTGAATCATGGTTAAATGGAAGTATTTGAACCCCTAAATTTAGAAGAACATAAATGCCAAGGACTCTATCTATTACCAGAAAATAAAGACTCTTAGAAGGAAGGAAGGAAGGAAGGAAGGAAGGAAGGAAGGAGAGAGAGAGAGAGAGAGAGAGAGAGAGAGAGAGAGAGAGAGAGAGAGAGAGA
>NW_025368222.1:0-2999 GCF_016433145.1 Gracilinanus agilis | reverse complement strand
AGTGGAATTCCTTGTCAATTAAAGAAGTGAGGGCATGAAGGGAGAGAAAAAAGCTGAATTATGATAAAAATTTAAAAAAAAAAGAAAGTTGTGGGGCGGAGGGGGCCCCAGAGACCTGTCCGTGTCTCCCCCATATAATGGATTTCATCTTTGCCCCTTCAGTTCCCCATCCAGGACCTTGCTATGCTCAGCAGCAACAGAGACCAGAAGGTTTAATCACAGCTGCAACTCTTGCTAAAGCACAGCACAAAGGATGAAGAGGGTGTGTCTGATTCTCCTGGCCCTGAGGAGAGGTTTGGGAAGGCATAAGGAGCAGAGTAAAAACCCCTCAGAGGAAGCCAACTTCATGTACTTGGAAGCCTACAAAGGGTGAAAGTCATAACTCCTGCATCTTGTTCAGAAGGAGGGAGGGACCAAGGGAAGCAGTGGCTTTTCATCCTGATTCGAAGGTGAGAAGGGGCGGGAAGCAAGAGGGAAAGAGTATCTGTCTACACATTCTCAACTGAGAAGATCATGAGGATGGCTGCAAAGTGCTGTTTCCAGGCCCTGGTCAGGACTCTGTCCCTTATCCTGCATGGGGAGGACTCCAGGGGACCAGGCTCCCTCCATACTTACCTGGCAGAGATGAGGCTGAACAACAATCCAGACCCTAGGCTGCTTTCAAGCACTCATCCAAGTGATTGCAGAAATCTGGTGAGGACATCTGTGGCATGTAGGCCTACATGGGTGTGGAGGAGCTGCCCAGCTGAGGATGGGGCAGAAGGAGCCAGTAGGTCAGTCTCCTTAAAGTCTGAGTCTGACAGTAAAGGAAGGGCTGGGTCACATGAGCCCTTCTCCAGAGGAAGGCCTTTATTCAATTAGTCTCTGGTGCTCTGACCCAGGATCACAGGCCTAAAGAAGGAGTCTTGGCTAAGCCCAGTCCCCATTTCCCGTATGCCAAAAGTCACTTTAGTTTCTCAGTGTTGAGGGTGAGTGGGGACCAAAGCATCCTAACATAAGCCTTGGTAAACATCTCCTGAATGTCAGCCTCTTGAATTTTCTTGGTAGATAGAGGGGAGCAATCTAAGTCCAGGATTATGTACTTTGAAACAGACATCCTGGTGACTGAAGAACTCTTGTGAGGACACTTGTGGCATGTTAAGGTATATGGGTGTAGAGGAGCTGCCGGGCTAAGGATGAGGAAGAAGCATCCAGGAGGACAGTCTCTTTACAGTCTGGTTGGTATCACGTGAGCCCTTGTCCAAAGGAAGGCCTTAACTGAATTAGTCTCTCGGGTTGTAAGGCAGGAGTAAAGGCTTAAACAGGCCAGCCTAGGCCACATCTCCTGTATGGCAAAAATCTCCTTAGTTTCTTGGTATTTGGGGTGTGGGGACCAAAGAGTACATAATGGTGATTGAAGAACTCTTGTAAGGACACTTGTGGCATATGTGGGTATATGGGTGTAGAGGAGCTGCCCAGCTGAGGATGGGGCAGAAGCAACCAGCAGGACAGTCTCTGTACAGTCTGGTCTGACACTAAAGGCTGGGCTGGGTCACATGAGCCCTTGTCCAGAGGAAGGCCTTGATTAAATCAGTCTCTGTTTCTCTGGGCCAGGATCATAGGCCTACATATGTCAGCCCAGGCTGGGTTCAGTCCACAACTCCTGTATGCCAAAAGTCACTTGTTTCTCAGTGTTAAGGGTGAGTGTCGACCAAAACACTCAAACATATGCCTTGGTAAAGATATCTGGAATGTCTGTCGCAAGGATTTTCTTGGTAGAGAGAAGTGGGCGATCTAAGTCGAGTATTATATACTTTGAAACAGACATCCGGGTGATTGAAGAACTCTGATGAGCACATGTATGGCATGTAGGGCTACATGGGTGTGGAGGAGCTGCCCAGCTGAGGATGGGGCAGAAGCACCCAGGAGGACAGTCTCCTTACAGTCTGGTCTGACAGTAAAGGCTGGACTGGGTCACATGAGCCCTTGTCCAGTGGAAGGCCTTGATTAATTTAGTCTCTGGTGCTCTGAGTTATGATCACAGTGATAAAGAGGTCAGCCCAGGCTGGGTTGACTCCAAAACACCTGTAGGCCAAAAGTCACTTCAGTTTCTCAGTGATAAGGGTGAGTGGGGACCAAACCATCCAAACATAAGCCTTGGTAAACATCTCCAGAATGCCAGCTGCTAGCATTTTCTTGGTAGAGAGAAGAGAGCAATCTAAGTCCAGGATTATGTACTTTGAAACAGACATCCTGGCGATTGAAGAACTCTTGTGAGGACATTTGTGGCCTGTTGGGGTATATATGTACTGGGGAGCTGCGCAGCTGAGGATGGGTCAAAAGCAGCCAAGAGGAGAGTCTCTTTACAGTCTGGTTTGACAGTGATAGCTGGGCTGGGTGATGTGAGCCCTTGGCCAGAGGAAGGCTTTGACTGAATTAGTCTCTAGCGCTCCCAGACAGGATCAAAGGCTTAAACAGGTCAGCAGGGGCCCGGACCACATCGATTGTAAGCCCAAAGTCTCGTTAGTTTCTTGGTATTTGGGGTGCAGAGACCAAAGAGGACAAACATTTTGTACTTTGAAGCCGAAATCATGAGGATGTGATGAGATCATCATGAGGATGGCTGCAGAGTGCTCTTCCCAGGCCATGATCACGACTCTGTCACCGAGAGGGAGAGAACTTCAGGGGGCCAGGCTCCCTCCATCCTTACCTGGCAGAGATGAGGCTGAGCAACAATCTAGACCCTAGGCTGCTTTCAACCTCTCATCCTGGTTAGTGCAGAACTCTGGTAAGGATACTTGTGGCATGTAGGGCTACATGAGTGTGGAGGAGCTGCCCAGCTGAGGATGGGGCAGAAGTAGGCAGGAGGACAGTCGCCTTAAAGTCTGATCTGACACTAAAGGCTGGACTGGGTCACATGAGCCCTTGTCCAGAGGAAGGCCCTGACTGAATTAGTCTCTAGGGCTCCCAGATAGGATCAAAGGCTTAAACTGGTCATCTGGGGCCCAGGCCACATCTCC
>NW_025368221.1:0-5053 GCF_016433145.1 Gracilinanus agilis | reverse complement strand
GGAGCTCTGCCCTCACGCAGGGAAGGACCCAGACAGTCTTAGGGCCTCCCAGCACGCCCCCTGCTGTGTTGGGGCTGCTCCTGCAGCAGGCACAGCAACCAGGGGAGGGGCCCCCCAGGGGTTCAGGTTTTAGGCTCTGCCCAGAATCCCAGAAGCCTTTGACTCTTCCCTTCCAGGACCCCAACAAGCCCCGCATACCCCTTCCTCACCTCTCTCCCATCACAGAGACTTTCACAACTCACTTTCTATCTTACCTGATATTCATCCTCCCCCCAACCTGTGTTCATGCAGGTAGACTCTGGGAGGCACCTCGCTTGTCCCTCAATTGGCCTCAGCCTCAGTTATCTCATCTACGAAATGGGAATCCTACCATCTTTCTAACTCCTACCCTCTCAAGGTTGACAACAGGCTCAAATTGGGGAAATCTAAAATGAAGTAACTGTTATTCCCCAGTTGGGGTACCCCTGTTGTCACCCTCAGAGGGTAACCCCTAGAACTCCCTCAGAGCCTCAACAGATCTTCCCCCAACCTGCTTTCTCTCTGGCAAGGCTACAGTCTAAAGAGGATCTGACTGATTCCCTGTGGTAGGGTTCAGGGTGGGAGAGAGAGCCAGGAGCTCTGGGGTTCTACCTGTGCCTGTGGTTCTATTTAGACAAATCCAGTCCCTTCCCATGCTGACATTATCAGAACTTTTATATACCCATTTCCTTCACTCAAAGACAAACAGTAACTATTCAAAGGTTCCAGGGACTCCACAAAAAAAACCACAACGTTAAGCAACCAGTACTTTTCGGGACATATAAAAGCCTCATCTTTCCCCTTACCACCTCACTCCTCACCCCATATCTCCCCACCTCCCTCCCACATACTCCAGAGCACTCCACAGATAAATGGATGGGCCTGTTCTTCAGAGGAAGCTTTGAGATGGAGTACCCCAACCAAATGCAAAACTTCACTGAAAAATAAGAATGGTTAGAAGGCCCAGGAAGAACTTAAAGAGGGCTTCCCAAATCAAATGAGAGAGGTGAAGAAAAGTAACATACAGAAATTAATCTGAAAAGGATATAGCAGCTGAAAAAGTACAACTGGCCAAGTGGAAAAAATGAGAACAAAAATCTGCCTGCCCCAGGTCCCAGCCATGTCTCTTGGAGCTGCTCTATAAGTAGATGAGAAGAATGAGAAGGTGTAGAGCTCTGGCCCTCAAGGGAGATGGATGTGGGTGCAGGTGGAGATTCCCTCTAATGCACAGAGGGACTGAGACAGTCTCTAGGCCTCCTTTGCCTTCCAAAACGCCCCCTGCTGTCTGGGGGCTTTTCTTGCAGCACAGCTCCAAGGGATGGTGGGGGTAGGATGGTTTGCAGGCTCTGCTCAGCATCCTCAGGGCCTTGGCTCTTCACCCTTCCAATGCTCCAACAATTCTGACAAACCCCTCCCTCTCCTCAACCGGAGGATGGAGACTTCCACCACTCAATATCCATCCTCTTACCTGGTGCTCACTTAATAAAATGACTGCTGTGAAAATATATTTTCCATAATAATACATGTATAACCCAGATCAAAACTGCACTAAGAGGGAGGAGGGAAGGAAGGGAGGGAGAGAATTTTGATCACTGAACTAAGCAAAACTTAAGTGGAAATTTGTTATTACATGTAATTTGTAAAAAGAAATGTTAAAAAGGAAAGTCAGTTAAACATTTCATGTTTTCATGAACAATTCACGATTTCATTTGTGTACTATCTTCGTTTTCTTTGTATATGGAAATGTTTGTTTCACTTGATTTTGGAGTTATAAAAAATATATTTTATAAAGGGGGGAAGTCTCTCTTTTTGGAATTTAATGGAATTAGCCAAGGTTCCTAGTGTTGGTGGGAGTAAGCTTCAATCCAGCATCATGTACTTGTTCTTTATGGGTGCCTGCCAACTCTGAATTTCTGGGAGTGCTCATAATTGGGCCTTCCCTCTAGCCTCCTGCTTTGGCCCATTTCTTTATAGCATTGGGTCTGTTCTGCATGATCCTCTGGAGCAATGCTGGCACACCTTTTAGAGATCATATGCCTAAACTGCATCCTCCAGCCACCTGTGAGCCCCCCTCCAATTACCCCAGACAGGGGAGGAAGTGCTCTCATTGGGCTGCTGGGCAGAGAGGTGGGGCATCCAAAAAAGGTCCTCAGGCACTCTGGAGAGGAAGAACAGAGCAGCCCCCTTCAGAATGCTGAGGCAGGTATGCTATGCGTTTGCCAACACAGCTCTGGAGAGTAACAAAGAAAAGCAAGCCATGAAATGTAGGCAGCAGATGTAGAGGATTCTCAGAAAAGACGCAAAAATTCATTGCTTTACATGTCACATGTGAAAAACTTCTAATGGGCAGGAATACAGTCCCCTGGACTTCCTGGCATAGCCCAGCAGCTACATGGAATAGGCCCCACCCATCAGCCACTAATATCCCCTCTTCCCAGTGAAGCAGGTGCTCTGCTTTGCCTCTAATATCTCCCTATTTGTTTTGGGGTTTCTTTGGGGGGGGTGGGGGTTGTTGGTATCTGCTTCTTCTATTGCTTTTCTTCCTAGTCATGAAACCTCCTCTGATCAGGTAAAGGGAGTTACACCCATCGCACCCCCACAAACCCAGTCTCTCAGGGCAGTAACAGTCATCTAGGGGCTGGCACTTCAACTCTCCCAAGCAAGGGGTCCCATATCGCCCAAGACCCTGGGGACTTCCCTAATGGCAACCACATCTGAGAGGAGTAATTGACAATGACCCATAAAACACAGGAGAAGGCCTTCCTTTACAGGTTTCCTGTCATGGCTAAGAGGTACCAGGATACAGGTAGGCCATGGTGACCCCTCCTTCACTGGCTAGGAATTTAGAGAGGAAGGGAGAACATGTATCTGTTCCACCCCACCCCTGACCCATGCCAGCCTATCACGGCCTCCTCCTGGGCAATCTCACTTGAGCTTCCACCAATGGGCTTTCCCTCCCATCCCTTTTGGCAGATGGCCACCCCTTTGGCCATTACCAAATATCAAAGTGCCTCGTGAAGGTGAGGACTGACTCCCTGCTGGGGCATCTCCTCCCTCATTCAGAAGACCTACCCCATAGCCCCTCCTTCCTCCCAGAAAGCAGTGGACATTCCCCTCCTCCAACCCCAGAGCCCAGAAGCCTACCTTTCTTCTCCTTATCCCAGTTCGGGGTCCTGACAGCCCAGGACAGAAGACAAGAGTGTGCAATGGGATAGCTGTCCAGCCCCAGACCTTCCCCCCCCCCACACACACACACCATCACACCAGCCAATCAAATCAGTTTGCTCTCAGAACCCCTTCAAGTGGACCAATCAGCAGCTTTCCCTCCCGCTCCACCCTTTCTCACAGCCATTAGGCAGCCGCTGGCAGCCCTGCCTAAGCCCAAGATAAAAGTGGTCAGAAAATGGCCCTGCCTGTGGGGCTGGCTCCAGTTTGGGGTCTCTTTCCTCCTATCTACACGCCCGAAGCCCTCCCCTCTCCTACAACCTCTTCCCCAGAAGCAGTAGCGGCAGCCATGGTTGAGCCTAGTCGGCCCTTTTCCTTTATTCCCTCCTAGTCTTGCCTTCTCCCCTCAGGGCCAGGAGATGCGTCCTGACCATACCCTACTCCTCCCTAGAAGGTCCAGCAAGCCTTCCTCTGCACCCCGCGGGCACAGAGGGCTGGGGCGAGACCATTTCTTCTCAGCAAAGGCCAAGCCTATTTCCCCCAAAGCTGCTTCCGGGCTAAGTCCAGGCACCCCATCCCTGGCAGTCTACTGGAGGGGGGAGGAAGGAAAAGCCCACCCCGTCCTCTAGGGGGCGAGAGGTGGGTGTGTGTGTGTGGGGGGGGGGGGTGGCAGGTCCCTGGCCTCTCACCTTCAGAGATTGGCAGCAACTGGGTCTTCCCAGGGTCTCTGTGCCACTTCCAATGTGAAGGGCCTGAAGAGACAGAGTTCTAGAGGGGGAGGAGGCGGAGAGGCCCCGCCCACCACAGGGTAGGTGTTCTCTCCTTCCTTCCTCCTTTTCTGGCTCCTGCCTCCTCCCAGCAGCAGGCCCGGTGCCTGGGCCCCCCACCAGCCAAGATCTGTTTCTCTTTGAGGCTTTGCTTATATTTGTTTTAGAGTCATTCTCTAATTAGAGCTGTATTTCTTTGGCTTATCTGTTACCATAATAATAGGCCCTTCTGGTAGCATTCTTAAAAAAAAAAAAAAAAACAATCCAACTCCTTCTTCCAGCTTTGCTTCCTGACTCCAGACTTGTGTTCAAGCCAACTTCTGAGCACTTACTTAGGCAGCAATGTCTGGGCCTTGCTTGGAGGCCCTGGTTTGTATTCTCTTGGGTCCTGCTCTTGCCTTCTTTGGGCCTTGACTTTTTTTTTTTTAAGTATATATCTGGCTCAGAACCTCCCAGTGTTCAGTGTCAGTCAACAAGCATTATGTTAGGCATCTTGAGGGCAAGGACTGTTGCTGCCTTCAACCAAGCACTTGTTGTTGTTGGTCACTTCTGTCTGCCCCTTCCTGACCTCTTTAACCAGAGCACACCCTACTGTCCTTGGGGTTTTCCCTCTAGTGGTTTGTCATTTCCTCCTCCAGTGGATTAAGGCAAAGGGAGGTTAAATGACTCACCCAAGGCCATGCAGCTAGTAAGAGTCTGAAGCCAGTTATAAACTCAGGTCTTCCTGACTCCAGGCCCAAAGCACTATCCACTGTATTTAAGTCTAATTAAAATGAAACCTTTCCAGTCTATTAGTGCAGATCCAAATGTCTAAGAGAAGTCGTCTAGGGGAGGGATGGAGGCAAAGCAGAGGTTCAGCCTGTGTGGGAGGGACCTTTGGGACAGGAGAAAGAGCCCTTTCAGCTGGAATATCTGGAAAGGTGACAGGAGAAGTGACCCCTGAGCTATATCTTGAGGCGGGAGCAGAGAGAAGGGCAGAGGAGTCAGATAGTGTCAGGGTTCTGCCTCCTAGTAGAACTCTAGAACTTTCTTAACGCGGTGGAGAACCCTCCCTTATGGTTGCTGACTGACAGTGATCTTGGCTCCCTGATTGGCTTGGCACA
>NW_025368220.1:0-4893 GCF_016433145.1 Gracilinanus agilis | reverse complement strand
AGAGGAATATTTAGATCTCCCACTAGTATGGTTTTACTATCTATTTCCTTCTTGAGCTCTGCCAGTTTCTCCTTTATGAATTGGATGCTATGCCACTTGGTGCATATATATTGAGCAGTGTTATTTCCTCATTTTTATACTGCCTTTAATCAGTATGTAATGACCTTCCCTGTCATTTTTAATCATATCTATTTTTACTTTGGCTTTGTCAGAAATCATAATAGCCACTCCTGCCTTCTTTTTCTCATTTGACGCCCAAAAGATTTTGCTTAAGCCCTTAACCTTAAACTTGTGTATGTCCACCTGCCTCATATGTGTTTCTTGTAGACAACATATGGTAGGATTTTGGTTTCTAATCCACTCTGCTATTTGCTTCTGTTTTATGAGCGAGTTCATCCCATTCACATTCAGAGTTATAATTATTATTTTAGCTAAATTATCATTTAGCTAAATTATCATTTAGCATTTGCTGACATTTTCCTGTCCTCCCCTATTCCTACCCATTCTTCTTACACTATTTCCTTTTAAACCAGTGGTTTGCTTTAAGCTGGTATCCCTTATCCCATCCCTTGATTAACTCCCTTTTTTATCCCCTCCCTTATTATTCCCCATTTTTATTTTTAAAGGCCTAATGAATTCCCTCTCCCTTCTTCTCCCCTCCCTTTTTTGACCTCCCCACTCCACTGCTCCCCTTGGTTTATCCCTTCTGACTTTCTCAGTAGGGTTAGATAGAGTTTTATATGCCAGTGGATAATATAGCTACTCTTCCCTCTCCAGGTTGATTACACTGAGAGTAAGGTTTAAATATTACCTCTTAATGCTCTTTTCCTCTCCTTCTTATAATAGTATTTGTCTTCTCCCTCTTCCCATGCCTTCTCATACTCTTGTGTGTAATAAAATATCCTATTTTTCTTATTCACTCAAGTTTCTCTTGGTGTCCCCTACTATTCACCCCCCTTCTTTCGCATCCCCTCATATCATCTTAGACCATTTAGTATTCCACCCTCTCCCTCTGAATTATTCTTCTGATTACTATAATAGTGAATAGAGTTCACTGTAGAGAATTATACATAGCATTTCCCAAATAGGAATACAGATAATTAGATCTTATTGAAGCCCTTAAAGAGGCAAATTTAAAAATTATGACTTTTCTTTCTTTCCCCTCTGTTTCTTATTTACTTTTTCATGTTTCTCTTGATTTTTGTGGTTGGATATCAAACTTTCCATTTAGTCCTGGTCTTTTCTGTGCAAATACTTGGAAATCTTCAATTTTGTTGAATGATCATAATTTTCCCTGGAAATATATAGTCAGTTTTGATGGATAGTTGATGCACAGTTGAAGACCCTGTTCTCTTGCCTTTCTGAATATCATATTCTAAGCGTTGCGATCTTTTAGTGTGGAGGCTGCCAGATCCTGTGTGATCCTGATTGGTGCTCCTTGATGTTTGAATTGTCTCTTTCTGGCTTCTTGTAAGATTTTTTCTTTTAGTTGGAGGCTCTTGAATTTGGCTATTATATTCCTGGGCGTTGTGTTTTCTGGGTCGAGTGTCAAGGGTGATCTATGGATCCTTTCAATGTCTATATTGCCCTCTTGTTGTAGAACTTTAGGGCAATTTTGCTGAATAATTTCTTTTAGTATGGAGTCCAAGTTTCTATTTGCTTTTTCTGGAAGACCAATGATTCTCAGATTGTCTCTTCTAGACTGGTTTTCTTGGTCTATCACTTCCTCATTGAGATATTTCATGTTTCCTTCTATTTTATCAGTCTTTTGACTTTGTTTTATTTGTTCTTGCTGTCTTGAGAGATCATTAGCTTCTAATTGCTCAATTCTAGCCTTTAGGGACTGGTTTTCCTTTTCAATCTGGTCATTTCTGGTGTTCAATTTGCTTATCAGTTCATTTGATTTCTGAGCCTCACTTTCCAATTGCAAAATTCTGCCTTTTAAACTGTTATTTTCTTGCTAGATTTCTTCCATCTTTCTCATCATCTCTGACTTGAACTCTTCAATAGCTTGTGACCAGTTTTCATTATTTTGGGAAGGTTTGTATATGATTACTTGTTTGTTCCCCTCTGCTGTTTGCTCAGTTGTCTGGATTTTCTCTGTGTAAAAGTTGTTGAGTATTATAGATTTCTTCTTGAAGATCTTTCTCTTCTGGGGTTTCTGATTTTGGCATGCCATTTTTAGCCCTGCTCCACCTTCTCAGCTTTATCCTGACACTCAGGGTCTGTCTGCACTCTCTAGGCTCCTGAGGTCTCAGGTCTCGTTGTTCTCAGGGTCAAGCCTCCTGGTGGTCCCCCCGGTCTTGCCCTCTGCCTGAGGCTTCTTCAACAGTCTCAGGGCGCTGCTTCCACAGCCGTGCTCCAGTCTGCACAGGGTTCCCACTAGAGGTCCAAGTCTGAGCTCAAGATCCTTGTCTGCACCTAAGTTAATGCCTTCACCCATGTCAGCACTCAAGGTCTGTGTTCAAAGTTTGTGCGCATTCTTTAGCCTCTTGGGGTCCTAAGTCTTGCAGCTCTCAGGAACAGGCCCTAGAGCTACCAATAACTTAATGGATGACCTAAACCTGCTTTAACTCTTGTGCACTGGCCTTGGCACTGTATGTGGTGTAGGGGGTGGGGGAGGGGCTGGCTCTGCTCGCATTTTAGTGAGAGCTGTTTCACCCCTTTATAGTGTGGAAATGCCCCAATTCCACATACCTTCAATGCTGCACCCTGTTGTGGGGTCCCTTAGTTTGTCTGGATTTGTTTTTATGTCCCCTTGAGAAGTCCTATATGCTTCAGTTAGGAGAGATTAAGCAGCTTCTTTTTACTCTGCTGCCATCTTAACCCAGAAATTTTCTATTTCCTTTTTAAACTTCTACTCCTTCCCTTACTTCCTCAAGGTGGGGAGTGTATTGGGTTTTCAGGGAGGACAGAAACCTCCAATGTGAGAGTCTATCAAACCTTTTTCAAGACTACTCACCCACATTTTCATCTTATCTTTCACTCTACTCTCATCTGTGGTACCATGTAATGCATGCATCAGCTATATCCAAAATGTCTCTAATTCTCCCAGGTAGAAGTAGTTTATAAGAAAAAGGATCATGAAGCATTGGCATAACTGAAAGACTGAACAACAACTGAAAGGCTCTTTCCATCTAAGGTCCACTTCTAATGGAAAATTCTTATAGTGACATGAAACAACTTATTCAAATCTTCTATATGAAGCTCTATGTGTAATGGAGACAGCATGAATTATGAAAAAAAGTTTAATTTTGAGCCAGAGGATCTAGATTCAAACTCTGGCTCATGTATGACTTCAATTAAGTTTTGAACCACCACGAACCAGGGTCACTTTTCTCTTCTCAAAAATGAGGTGGTTGAACTAGATGACCTCAAAATTTCTTTACATTTCCAAGTCTGGCATTTTGACATAGAACTGTTCTAGGATTGACCAAGGAGTCCTGTAAGGTCAAAGATTACAATGGAGGTCAACTAGAGAGTTGTATTTCGAAAGCAGTATTTCTAAAGAAGAAGCTAAATATAAGCAGCTTATACTGGAAATTATGCCAGCATTCCTGGATTAATTTAATAGCAAATGATATTGTTAGGCATATAGTATTTTATTTTATTAAAAATGTATTATTGTCATGCAAAACACACTTCCAGATTGGTCATAGTTATAAGAACAAACTCATACATAATCAAAATAAACACATAAATACACTGATGTGAAAGGTGACTCCAAAATTTCTTTTTCTGGAGGAAGATTGCCTTCCCTGTCATAAATCCTTCAGGATTGTCCCAGATCATTGCATTACCTAGAATAGCCAGGTTTTCACAGATAATCATCATCCATTATTGCCGTTATTGTATACAATGTTCTCCCAGTTCTTCTTATTTCACTCTGCATCAGATCCTGCAGGTGTTTCAGCTTTTTATAAAACCATCTGGTTATCATTTCTTGTAGTACTACAGTAGGTTCAACCATTATTGAATGGATGGACATCCCCTCAATTTCCAATTCTTTGCCACTACAAAAAGAGCAGCTATAAATATTTTTGTACAAATGGGTCCTTTCTCCTTTTTTGATTATTCCTTTGAGATATAGATCCAATAGTGGCATGATGAGATCAAAGGATATGCCCAATTTTATAGCCCTTTGGGCAGAGTTACAAGTTGCCCTTAAGAATGGCTAGATCAATTTACAACTCCACCAAGAAAGGCATATCTTTCTGTTCAAATCTTCATGGAGCTTCAGAGAGTACTTTGCAGCTCATGGATTTTTTCAGTGCATCTTTGACATCCTTATTCCGTAGAGTGTAAATGACAGGGTTGAGGAGAGGTGTAACAAAGGTGTAAACCAAGGCAATCTGCCACTCCTCATCCTCTGAGGTGCTGGACCTAGGACGCATATAGACCAGGCTGCAACAACCATATTGCAAAAGGACCACACAGAGATGGGATGAGCATGTGGAAAAGGCACGCCGACGCCCCTCTGCTGAGTGGATGCGTAGAATGGCATTGGCAATAAAGATATAGGAAATGGAGATGAACACAAAGGGTATGGTCAGTGCAATGATACCCACAACAAATAGGACAGCTTGATGCACTTGGGTGTCACCACAGGCCAGGCGTAGGACAGGGGGGACATCACACAAGAAATGATTGATCTCTAGGCGGTGCCCACAGAAAGGGAGGTTGAAAATCAGTGTTGTGAGTTGTAGATTAAGGGAGACAGCCAGAACCAGAGAAACAAGCACAAGCTGGATACATCGCTTCTGGGTCATGATGAGAGTATAGTGCAAGGGATGGCAGATGGCCACAAAGCGGTCATATGCCATGGCAGTCAATAAAAAACAGTCAATACCACCAAGGGCGCAAAACAGGAACATCTGGGCTGCACATGCAGCC
>NW_025368219.1:0-1618 GCF_016433145.1 Gracilinanus agilis | reverse complement strand
GAGACAGATACACAGTGGTATAGTGGAATAAAAGGGACTTCTCTATTAGCAGCAATGCAAGGATCCAGAGCAAGGCTGAGGGACTTATGAGAAAGGAAACTAGCCACAATCAGAGAAAGAACTGTGGGAGGAGAAACACAGAAGAAAAACAACTGCTTGATCAAATGACACCATGGGAATATGATTGGGGATGTAGACTCTAGACCAACTATCAATAATATGGAATTAGGCCTCAATCCATGATACATGTAAAACCCAGTGGAATTGTGTATTGGCTTTGGGGGGGGAGTTTGGAGGAGAGGAAAGGAACAGGAA
Organism: Gracilinanus agilis; assembly: GCF_016433145.1. Lineage (NCBI taxonomy): Eukaryota > Metazoa > Chordata > Mammalia > Didelphimorphia > Didelphidae > Gracilinanus > Gracilinanus agilis. The sequence goes on along the minus strand of NW_025368219.1, from coordinate 1,303 downwards.
ACATGCAACTATGGGAAAATATTCAAAATTCAAAATTAAAGATTTGAAAGGGGAGGAGGGGAAAGAGGGAAAAGATCATCTCTGTACAATGATATTAGAGTACTCTTTTAGTGGTAGTGTAAGCAATTAAATTAAGGGGTTTTGACTCAATATGTGAGGATTCTCAAATAACCTTGTGGTCACCGATTCAAAAATATTATTGTCACTGTGGGAATTGACACCTCTCACCCTTTGAAGGCACAAACTCCTATCAAAAGGATTTACAAGTTCCTGACTGATTGAGTTTCTGAGGGTGGGAACTCTTCTTTGACCTGTGAATTCTCCTCCCTGAAGGCTAACAAAGTGCTAAGTATGGGCATTTTCTGTTTTGGGTTGATGAAATTAAAAGTTGCTGATTGAAAGACAAAGAAATTTGATTCACACTTCAGGGTAGCAAAGAATTAGAGATGAAAGGAAAGTCCAACATTTGGGGAATGGTAGAACAAGTTGTGATCTATGATTAGAAGGGAATGTTATTGTGCTCTAAGAAATGACCAGCAGGATGATTTCAGAGAAGACCTGAAGAGATTTCCATCATGAAATAAAGAAATCAAAACTATCAAGAAACAGTTGAAAAAGTGTTCTTAATCTCTTATAAATAAATAGAGAAATGCAAATGAAAACAACTCTGAGGTACCACCTCAATCCTAGCAGATTAACTAACATGACAGCAAAGGAAAGTGGGGAATGTTGGAGGGGATGTGCTAAATTGGGACATTAAAGCATTGCTGTTGGAGTTGTGAAGTGACCCAAATCTTCTGGATGGCAATTTGGAACTATACCGAAAGGGCTTTAAAAGACTATCTGCCTTTTGATCCAACCATAGCATTACTGTGTTTATAACTTAAAAAGATAGTAATAAGGAAAAAGGCTTGTACAAAAATGTTCATAGTCCCTCTCTTTGCAGTGGCAAAAAATTGGAAAATGAGGGAATGTCCTTCAACTGGGGAATGGCTGAACAAATTGTGGTATCTGCTGGTGATAGAATAGTATTATGATGAAAGGAATAATAAACTAGAGGAATTCCATGTGAACTGGAATGACCTCCAGTAACTGATGCAGTGTGAAAGGAGCAGAACCAGGAGAACATTATACACAGAGACAGATACACAATGGTACAATTGAACATAATACCCTTCTCTACTAGCAGCAATGCAAGGATCCAGGACAAGGCTGAGGGATTTTTGAGAAAGAAAACTATCCACATTCAGAGAAAGAACTGTGGGAGGAGAAACTCAGAAGAAAAACAACTGCTTGATCAAAT
>NW_025368218.1:0-1233 GCF_016433145.1 Gracilinanus agilis | reverse complement strand
CCATCTTTAAACTGCAGTTCTCCAGAGTCATATTAAACTGACATGAAAAGAAAGAAACATTTTTCTTGCTCATAAAAGCAAAAATGCAGGGAAAACAGAATATGTTTCTGACATTTAAGAATCAGTTCCTTCTGACTAAGGATTTCCCTTGTGGCCATCTTGATAGGGTTTACAAGACCAGGTCACAGCCTCTTCCTGAGCTTTCAACTTTTCACTTGATTCCTCAAGAGATAGTCAGGACAGCTTTAGCCAGAGACCCTCAGAAGGTCAGCAGTGAATTAAAGAATGCATCCAGGCAAATAGTTGAGTTTTGCTCCCATATCAATAACTGAGACTACTGAGGATTGTTAAGCTCGATCTGGGTAGCCCAGGTGAAATGTTTTGCTATCCTAGTATTTTCTCAATTGTGAGCATTTTGCCACTGCCTTTCCCTACCACCAAACATAGCCCATCAGAAGGTTTCCAGGCCCTTTCTATTAAGGCATAGTGCCATCTAGATAGGTCTCAGAAGAAACTATGATGTATCCACCACTAAGAAATCATTTGCTCCATCATCTACATAGGCATAGATTTTTTTCTACTTTGAAGTATGTCTTTATCCAGAAAAAAGAAGCATCATTAAGTTTCTTTAGAGAATAGAGCCCACAGAGTGGTTGAATTAGAGAATCTCTTGAGGTTCCTTCAAACTCCAAGAGGCAAAGCTTTTTATGTGGTAGAAAACTGGCCTGGGATTCAGGAGGTGAAGTAATTAGATTCATTTCTTCATTTCTACCAGTTACTAGGTATTTGAATTTGAAGTCACTCATCCACTCTAGGCCTTTATACCCAAAGTCAGGAGAACTTTATTCTTGGTCAGAGCTGTTCTTAACAACTAGCTGTGTGCCCCTGGGTAATTCCCCTTCATTCCTAGGTCCATTTTCTCCTCTATAATGAAGGAGTTCGACTGAATGATCTCTAAGGCCTCTTTAGCACTCTGGGATTCCATAAGTTCCATGTAATAATAGCTTCCCTAAGAATAGAGACAGTCCTCCAATTATTATTACACAATACGTTATATACAGCAGCAATAAGTAACTCCCCTCCCCATTTCTGGCCTTGCCTGCTTCCGATAATGTCATGTTTTGAGCCTCCTCTTTGGAAAGACATCCCTGGTGGGCTTATCCCAACTGGAGAATTCACACTCATTGCCCAAAGAGTTTTCAGGAAAAAGAGGAACCTTGCCCACAATACTGA
>NW_025368217.1:0-1209 GCF_016433145.1 Gracilinanus agilis | reverse complement strand
GGAGTCTCACCAGGGCCTGAAGGACATGTTCAAGGGCCTTGAAATTTCTGGAGCCTATTCTCCCCATGTCTCCTATGTAGGTGACATCAGAGTTGACAAAGTTTATAGTGAAAATCTTCTTCGAAGACTGTGATTCTGTACAGAAGGAAAGATACCCAATCATCTGAACCTTGCAAACGTTATTTGAGTGAGAGAAAATGCTTTGTAAACCTTTCAGTTCGATGTAAATGCTAGTTATTGTGATGATCATGATGCATGGTGAGCATCACAATTATTCCAGGTGGCACTGTGCGAGTCCTTCCTCAGAGGAAAACTCAGCAGAATGAACCCACTAATGAAACTCTGAGGATACCTCAAGCCATAAACACTTTTTTTCCTGGCAGCATTGAAATTGTGGATTTGGAGTCACAAGACCAGTGCTCAAATGATGGCCCTGCTGTGTCCTATGTTTTTGCCTTAGTTTCCTCCTAATAAGTTAAATGAAGTTAATCCAGTCTCAAAATTTAGAACTGATTATTTGACAAAAATTGTTGAGATACTGAAAATTAGTCTGGCAGAAACTAGGAATGGACCAATTTGATCTTACATGACATAGCAAAGTAAACTCCAAATGAATACATGAGTGAATACAAAAGGTGATATAAAACAAATGAGAGTAATGAGGAAAATTGTATCTTTAATTAATGGACAAGGGTTGCTTATAGGAAATTAAGTTGTTTTTCCCCCTAAACAAAACCAATGTAGTAAATTAGAAGGGAATCAGGTAATTGGAAGGGGAAAATCTTTGCTTCAAATTCTTCTGATCAAGGTCTCTTTTCCAATTTGCCATCATTCAAATGTATAAGAATAAAAATCAAAGGCAGAGCCAAGTTGATGGAGAAGGTACAGAGCCCTCATCTGATCTCTATCAAGTTACCCTTCGAAAAGCTGATATAAATGCCTTAAAATTGATTCTAGAGCAATATTATCACATGCCAAAAAGACAACTGCATTTTGAGCACAAACAAAACAAGTGAGAAGTCAGAAAGGACAGATGGAGTGTAGTGTGGTAGAGGTGGAAGGGGAGCACAGTGCCCCAGGGCAGGCCTCAGAGAGCCAGCAAGCCTTGACCATAAGTGAAGGAGCAGCAGCAAAGATTTCTGGAGCTTTCAGGCCCAGATAGTAAGCGGGTGGTGGATCAGACAGTTGCTTAGAAGGAGATCACATGGA
>NW_025368216.1:0-3836 GCF_016433145.1 Gracilinanus agilis | reverse complement strand
ACCTAACCAGGGTTGCTGGTCAGCTCAGGTTTAGGTACCTGACTTACTCAATTGAAGGAGTACTGGCTGAGAACCTGGGAGAGAGCTGAATCATCACTGGATTTTGACAGAACTCAGCAGTGAGGATCCCACTTTCATTCCTGATATTCATTGTGCCCTGCCCTGCTATAGTCTAAAGCTTAGTGTAGATAAGTTCATTCCCTGACCCTGAGGTTTGCCCATAGACTGACTGGTAGAATAGAACCCCTTTCCCTTCCTTCAAACTATAGTTCATAGAATTAAACCCCCGTTTATAAAACCTTTTGTCAGTCTACTCACTTGTTCATTTCACAGACTCCATGGCTAGGTGGATATGTATTAGCAGTTGGGCTTCCAATTGCCAAACCCATTCTAAATTGTATTTCCCCAACTTTTTAATCCCAATCTATTGCCTTGTCTTGTCTCTTACTTACTCTTCCTCAGAACCTTGATAATATTTAAGTTAACCCCCCAGTTTTCCCCAATAACAGAATTAAATGTCCAGACTTAAAGAACTAGACATTATCTGAGCTCATATTTGAATCCAGTACCTCCTATCTCCATATGTGGCTGTCAATTCACTGAGACACCTAGCTCATCAGAGATTATATATTTCTGATATAATTATTGATATTTTCAATCCTTACAGTCCTTTGTCATATGGCAAATTCTTATTTGTATGTTTCCTTTTAACTTCTGAACATGGTTTCTAAAATGAGCAGAATTTCTAACTTTTGTGAGTGAAAAATTGCCTACCCCCTTATATGTGTAAGAATGGGATTTGTACAAAGTGGGATGGGACAGAAGGAGCCAGAGAAGGAGTGACTGACAGCCGGTGACAGTTGGTGACAGTTGAGATCAGAGGGAATTTTGGGGGTTTATTCGGAGGAAAGGGGAGAGGGGAGGACTTCCAGGGGAGGACTGAGAGAGGGAAGAGGAGGACATCTCAGCTTGAATCCAGTCCTGAGGGCTTCCTGAGGATCTTTCTTTGGACATTGAAACCCTGATTCCTGGGTCACAGATTCCATCGCTTCTCACCCAGCAATACTTCAAACATCGAGTTAGCTAAGTTTTTAGACTCCATATTGGGAGTGATCTCTTAGGCTCCTTCTCCCATTACCCAATCTTGCTGAGAGACCCTTTCCGGTTTGTCTTGCAATTATAGAAAAGGATAGAAATAGGAGATAGAAATAGAAACTTAAGGAGAAGAGGTGAGGGGAGATGCTTAGGAGTGGGAACCCCAAAGGTTCCCACTCGAGTGATGGACCCCATAGAAGTAGAGAAGAGGGCACCCCAAAATCTCTGTGCACTTCACCCCTTTCCCCAATCACTGAATTGTGATTAATAAAAGTCATTCATTAGTCAGATAGCATTCCAGAGTGCCTGAGAGACGAGTGGGAGGAGAATCACAGCTTGGTCTGGCTGTCTCCATCTTGGAGCCAGACCACCCACTGTGAAGTTGACTGACCTTGGGGGAGACATGTGTGAACCACACCCTCATTCATAATCGGATTGGGGTACCACATACCTAATCTTATAGAGAAGCCTTGTCCCCAACTCCTATGGGACAGCATGACCATCCAGGTCACCCAGTTTTGAGGTGATACCCCCTCAAAGTCTACAGCACTGCATATTCAGTGGAAGGGAGAGCTAGAAGAGATTCTCACCTCATAGACTTTCTCTCTCTTCCTTTCTATCATAACATTTGGGTACTGGCTCTTATTATTCTTATATATGAAGATTAGATTTTAATGTTTGGAGCAGTTTTGAGTCATTCATAATTGTAATTCTAGGAGAGTTAAATAATGTTGTAGAAGGCCTTTTGTAATTTGTTTAGTATAATTAAGGTTGAATTAGATAATTAGAATATAATCATTGTTAGCATAGACCAGTGATTCCCAAAGTGGGAGCTACTGCCCCTGGTGGGTGCTGCAGCAATCCGGGGGGGGGCAGTGAAGGCCACAGGTGCATTTATATTTCCTATTAATTGCTATTAAAATTAAAAAAAAATTAATTTCCAGGGGGCTAAGTAATATTTTTTTTTTCTGGAAGGGGGGGGGAGGTAGGCCAAAAAAGTTTGGGAACTACTGGAATAGACCTTAGTGTCAGCTTCACCCATCAAATTTGCTATATCATGCACCATCAGCAATAATTATGGTCTTGAACTTGTGTTCAAGTATACATAACTAGGCCTAACCTGGGGTTCAAGGCCCAGTACCAGCCAACACCACTCACTCTCATAATTTACTTCACTAGTCCAGGCTCCCTCACTAACCCCTTGTCTTTTGTGTCACTAGTCCAAGCTCCCCTATTCCCCCTCTTTCTATCAATGACCAAGGAGAAGTGTGTCCTGCTCTATTTTTAACTTGTGATATTCTTTGAAGTATATAGGAAGGTCTCTCTCAGTGCTTGGAGTCTTTTGGTCTTGACCAGAGGTGTGACTTTATTGGGAGGCCAGCCCTTTCTCAATAAACCTATTTCTTTATGGCTTGGGGAATTTTATCATTTGCTTAGAAAATGGTTAGAAATTACATAACACTTTTATAGTAATGGAGCACATAGATTTATATAGTTTATAAAAGTTTTTATAATCAAGAGCAATGGAAGGACTTGAACTGGATAACTCAAAACATCCTCTTGTTTTTCTATTTATCTCAATTCAAACTTCCACTTTGTATACTTTTTTTATTTTTTTATCATGCTTCTCTGCATTGAAGTTCTGTATTTAAACTATGTGGGATGTCAAGCCGTGTTTTCAATAAACTTTTTTTTAAAGAAATTCTTTGCAATTTCAACAGTGAGGAGTCCCATCACAGAGGAGTAATATCAGCAATCTGTTTCTAGCCTTGTAATTACACTAGAAATCTTCTAACAATAGAATGCTCACTTTACACATGAGAGACAAGGGAATCTAATCAAACCACAGATGCAGATGAGTTAAAATGCTTTATTTTAAGTTGTTGTGTTTTAGATATGGCTTTCTCTCTACTTTAAAACATCACAACCATGAAAGCAAGACATTTAGAAAAAAACACACATATGTCCTATTTAATTCTTCATCTTGTAGTATCACTTTGCTTTTGTTTTCCTTTAATTGATTTTTATTGCTTTTTTTCTTGCCTTTAGATTTTAGAACATTTAAAATGATTACTCTTTAGAGGAATGGTGTAAGGATACATTGTAAATAAAAGTAAGTAAAATACAAAAATTAGAGTCCAACTCTTAAAAAAGTTTCAGCCATAAGAGAGATTTAGCTCTCTATACTCTTTTTTTTTCATTTCTGTCTATTAAACTTGTATTGTCTAAGTTTAGAGATCATAGGAAACTCTGGAAAAATGAGTAATTGATAGAGGATCAATTCAGTTCTCTGACATTGCATAGTAACTATTACCCAGTGGTAGGGCACTTTGTTATTATGTACAAATAGAGAGATAGATAGACAGAAAGGCAAATGGGCAGACAGTCAGACAGAGAGAGAGACAGAGACAGGTAGATAGATAGATAGATAGATAGACTTCCCTTCTTCCTTTTCCTTGAACAAAATACTACATCTTCTATATCTGGGCAATTTCACTAGCTGTTCACAATGCTGATTGTGCTTTACTTTCCCAAATCTCCTTTTACTTTTCTGCCCTCCTTCAAGTACCAGCTAAAATTCAGCTTTTTATAAGAAGACTTCCCCAACATTGTAAATTCGAATGCTGAGTTCTGTCAAAATCCAGTGATGATTCAGCTCTCTCCCAGGTTCTCAGCCAGTACTCCTTCAATTGGGTAAGTCAGGTACCTAAACCTGAGCTGACCAGCAACCCTGGTTAGGT
>NW_025368215.1:0-1651 GCF_016433145.1 Gracilinanus agilis | reverse complement strand
ACTGGTAAAATAGAAGGAAACATGAAATATGTCACTGAGAAAATGACAGATTAAGAAAACAGGTCTAGAAGAGACAATTTGAGAATCATTGGTCTTCCTGAAAAAGCAGAAATTCATAGAAATTTGGACTCCATACCAAAAGAAATTATCCAAGTAAACTGCCCAGATGTTCTTCATCTGTAATCTTCAAAAACTGTATTCAGTATTATAGTAATTAGAAGAATTATTCATAGGGAGAGGTTGGAGCACTAAATGGTCTAAGACGAGATGGGGGGGGAGAAGAGGGAGGTGAATAGTAGATGGCACCAAGAGAAACTCGAATGAATAAGAAAAATAGGATATTCTATACCACACATAGAAGACATAGGAAGGGGAGAGGATGAATAATATTATAAGAAGGAGAGGAAGAGAGAAATAATAGGTAATATTTAAACCTTACCCTCAGCAGAATTAACCTTGAGAGGGAAGAGTGGCTATAACCATTGGGATATAGAATTCTATCTAACCCTACTGAGAAAGTTAGAAGGGATAAAGCAAGGCGAGTGGGGAGTTCAAAAAAGGGGGAAGAGAGAGGGGAGGGAATTCATTAGGCCTTAAAAAATAAAAAGAGGGGAATAATAAGGGAGGGGGTAGAAAGGGAAATAAATCAAGGCAGAGGACAAGGGTGACTGGTTTAAAAGGAAATAGTGTAAGAAAAATGGGTAGAACTAGGAGAGGATACCAAAATGTTGGGGAATTCACAACTTATAATTATAACTCTGAGTGTAAATGGGATGAACTGGCCCATAAAACAGAAGCAAATAGCAGAGTAGATCAAAAACCAAAATCCTACCATATGTTGTCTACAAGAAACACATATGAGGTGGGTAGACATACAGAGGTTTAAGGTCAATGGCTGGAGCAAAATCTTTTGGGCTTCAACTGAGAAAAAGAAGGCAGGAATGGCAATCATGATTTCTGACAAAGCCAAAGTAAAAATAGATCTGATTAAATGAGACAGGGAAGGCAATTACATCCTGATAAAAGGCAGTATAGACAATGAGGAAATAACAGTACTCAACATGTATGCACCAAGTGGTATAGAATCCAAATTCCTAAAGGAGAAACTGGCAGAGCTCAAGAAGGAAATAGATAGTAAAACTATACTAGTGGGAGATCTAAATATTCCTCTTTCAGATCTAGATAAATCAAACCAAAAAATAAATAAGAAAGAGATAAGAGAGGTGAATGAAATTCTAGAAAAACTAGATTTAATGGATTTGTGGAGAAAAATAAATAGGGACAAAAAGGAATACACCTTCTTTTCAGCTGCACATGGTACATTCACAAAGATTGACTGTGTACTAGGGCATAGAAACATAGCAAACAAATTGAAAAGAGCAGAAATAATAAATGTAACCTTTTCAGATAAAAATGCAATAAAAATAATAATGAGTAAGGGCTCATGGACAGGCAAATAAAAAACTAATTGGAAATTGATTAATATGATTCTTCAAAATCAGTTAGTTAAAGAAGAAATCATAGAAACAATCAGTAATTTCATTGAAGAGAATGACAATGATGAGACATCCTACCAAACTCTGTGGGATGCAGCTAAGACAGTTCTGAGGGGGAAATTTATATCCTTGAGTGAATATATTAACAAATTAGA
>NW_025368214.1:0-5263 GCF_016433145.1 Gracilinanus agilis | reverse complement strand
TCCTTGATATTTGAATTGTCTCTTTCTGGCTTCTTGTAAGATTTTTTCTTTTGCTTGAAAGCTTTTGAATTTGGCAATAATATTTCTAACCGATTTCTTCTCTGGGTCGAATGTAGTGGGTTTCTATGAATCCTTTCGATGTCTATATTGCCCTCTTGTTGTAGGACTTCAGGGCAATTTTGCTGAATAATTTCTTTTAGTACGGAGTCCAGGTTTCTATTAATTTCTGGTTTTTCTGGAAGACCAATTATTCTCAAATTGTCTCTTCTAGACCGGTTTTCTTGGTCTGTCACTCTCTCATTGAGATATTTCATGTTTCCTTCTATTTTTTCAGTCTTTTGACTTTGTTTTATTTGTTCTTGTTGTCTTGAGAGATCATTAGCTTCCAATTGCTCGATTCTAGCCTTTAGGGATTGATTTTCGGCTATAATCTTTCGGTTTTCGGCCATAATCTTCTGGAATTCCTTTTCAATCTGGTCATTTCTGGTGTTCAATTGCAAGATTTTACCTTTTAAACAGTTATTTTCTTGCCAGATCTCTTCCATTTTCCTCAAAATCTCAGTTTTGAACTCTTCCATAGCTTGTGAGGAGTTTTCCTTATTTGAGGAGGGTCCGGATGCTTGTTTGTTCTCCTCCTCTGTTTGCTCGGTTGTCTGGATTTTCTCTGTGTAAAAGTTGTCGAGTGTTAAAGGCTTCTTTTTCTTGTTGTTATTCTTTCTCTTCTGATTTTCCTGAGGTTGGGTAGCCATCATTAGCCCAGCAGCTTCTCAGGTTTATCCTCGTGCTCAGTGTCTGTCCGCCGTCTATTGGTTCCTGAGGTCTGAGTTCTGTTTTTTTCCAAGGTCAAGCCCCCTAGTGGACCCCCTTGCTTGATCCTCTGCAGGAGGTTCCTTTACAAGTCTCAGGGCGCTGCTTCCACAGTCATATACCAGTCTGCACTGGTTCCCCACTCAGGTTTTCAGAGCTTTAGTTCCTGGTTGTGTCTGCCTCCACCCACGCCTCCGCCAGTGCCTGTGCGCTCTGCGCTGGGCGTCCACTCTCTGCCCTCGCGCTCAGATTTCGCTTGCGTTCTCTGGCTTATTGGGGTCCTAAATCTTGCTGCTCTCTCACAGGCCCCGGAGCTGCCAATGACTCGATGGGTGCCCCAAACTTGCTCTATTTCTTTTTAGCTGGCTTCAGAGCTATAGATTTTGTGTGTGGAGGGGGTGGGGGTGGGGTGGTTGCTCAGCCCGCGATTTAGTGAGAGCCCTTTATAGCCTGGAAATGTCTCAATTCCACGTACCTTCCACGCTGTGCCCTGTTGTGGGGTTCCTCCGTTCGTCTGGACTTGTTTTTATGTCCCCTTGAGGAGTTTTGTGTGTTTCGGTCAGGAGAGGTTAAGAGCTGCTTCTTACTCTGCTGCCATCTTAACCCGGAACCCCCATATTTTGTGTTTTTGATGATGGAGTAAAGAATTTAGTGCAGCCAGAGATCCTGGAAGTCATCCTATTTAACTCCTTCATTTTATAGATGAGGAAAGCAAAATGACCTGCCTTCATTTATGCAATATGAAGGAGACTAATCCTAGTATTTGGCTCCAAAGGTAATACTCCTTCTTCTACACATTAATGCCTCCCTCGACAAGTACACAAGCATCACTCATCCACTCAGAATGCAAGTGGACCTGCATCTATCCCTGAAGTCTTATTAGAACAACTTTACATTCAGGGATAACCAGAGTTGTAAAGTAGTTCAGAGATCATTGAGCAGAAGACATCAGAGATGTAACTAAGCTTTCTAGTATGAGCTGTAAATTCATCAGAGCAGGAGAAGGAACACGACCTCTGGGGTATCCTGATTCACTGGCTGGAAAACCAGATCTTCTCAGGATTGACACCAATCATGGGCATCCCCCATGGACTGGGGGAAGGAAGGACTGTAATAACAGTATGAATGAAGAATTGGATGGATGGATGGATGGATGGATGGATGAAAATTAACTTTTATTACTCACTGCATTCTATGGAGGTGACACAAACACAAATAGAAAGGCAGCCTCAGCATTCAAGAAGCTTCTATTCTAATGGATGGAGACAACATATAGAGAGTGACAATGGCCATGGAAATGTGCTTTGGTATGGAAAGCTAAAGGGATGATGAGGGGAGGCACAGGAGATGAGGCTGACACAGCTTTCCAGTAGTGATGTCAGAATTGGTTTGATTAGAATGGCAAAGTAAGCCAGAAATGGCTGGCAAGTAGAAATAATTGCCCAATATAAGACGCTTTGTAAAGAACCTGGGAGGCCTTCATGTGGCAGTTATGTGGTGACAGCCAAATAAGCAGACTGCTGGGCATGGAGACAGCTGTAGAGGTGACAGCCTCAGCTTCAGAACCTTCGCTGACTGTGTGGAGTTTGGGTGACTGCCTAACAGAAGATTGGGAAGTCTGCTGCATGCTCTCATTAGACACTGTTCAAGCTGTGGCTCCAGAAGAGAAGCAAATAAACATGAGTGAATATACTTAAAGGGAGATGAACACCCCAGAATATCAGGGTTTCTGGATGTAGCTTAAAGACAGCGGAGTAAGATGACACTTGTAGCCTTCTAGAAAAACCAAGAGGTCAAAGAACCCCAGAGAGTTCAGGAATGAACAACAACTACCAAAAAACTGAACCCTGAAGCATTATTCTCTCCTAAACAGGGAGAACCTGACACCATAAAGTTTAATCATTAAGAAATAGGCCACTAAAAATTAAAAATAAAAAAGAGTAAGCAAAAGAAAAAGAACACAAAAATAAATAGCTACTTTGGCAATAAATAAAAACATAAAATGGAAACAAGCAAAAAAAGTCCATGGAAGAGCTTAAAAAAGAGTTTAAAAACCAAATGAGAGAGATTAAGGAATAATTAGAAAGACCTACCTGAAATTATGAAGAATGAAATGAGCAAAACCAAGCGAAGACTATATACAGTCACAGAAATATTGTTTGAAGAATGATTTGTACATGTCTGCCTCCAGAGAAAGAAATGATAAATAAAAATAATCTATAAGTTTATATATACATATATCTTTTTGCCAAATGATGCTTTCTCTAATGGGGGTGGTAGGGAAGGGAAGGAGGATGTTAACTGGGAATTTTAATGTAACAACAAATAAATAAATTTAAGATTTAAAAAATGAACATCGAGTGTCCTATAAATCATTGCCTTGAAGCAGCCCGGGTAAGGCTGTGGAAAGAGGGCTGGCTCTCGAGGTCCACATCCTGTCTCAGACGCCTTTTTCAATCAATCATTAAATATTGAAGAACATTTTAAGAGCCGGGGGCTGGGCTAAGTGCTGGAGATACAAATATGGAAAAAGGAAGTCTCTGCACTTTAGGAGCTTATAGTCTAGTGAGGGGGAAATGGAAAGGAAGTTGAAAGACAGGGAGGGAAGCACCCAACTAGAGGCAGGGTGGAGAAATCAAAGAAGTCCCTGAGTAGAGCATCCAGATGAGAAATGAGGTGTATGTGCTGTGAACTTTCTTCTTAAATGGAGGTTTGGAACTCAGGGCCTCATTCTCTAATCAGAGAAGCAGAGAGTAGTGATGAGGTGGAGCCATCCTGGACTGCTTCAGGATACCCAAGTCCAAGCTGTTGCCAAAGCCTTTGATTTCAGCTTTGGAGCATCTCTGGAATACGTCCCCTCCTCTCCTCTGAGGTGGCTAACAACCTTGTGAAAGGCCCCATCGCCTTATGCCTGGATGGAGGCAATAGCTGCTGGGGCTTCTGTCTGTCCAAAATCTCTCCCCGCTCTAGTCTATCCCCTATTCATCCACCCAAGTGGTTTTCCAGAAAAGTAGCTCTGACCATCTCATCTGCCCGGAGCTCTCTGTAGCCTCCAGTGTCAAATACAAAATGTTCTGTTTGGCATTAAAAACCCTCCCGGATGTGCCGCCTCTTCTTCATCCTGTCTTCTTAGGCTCCTCCTCAGCACAGACCCGGCACTCTGGCCTCCTCACTGTTCTATGAACAAGATATTCCACTGAGCACCTCCAGACATCCTCTCTGCCTCTCCCGAATGCTCGGAATGTGCTCTCTCCTCCTCTTTGACTACTGATTTCTTTGGATTTCCTTAACTCCCAACTAAAACCCTCTTGGTTCTAGTGCTTGCCCTCTATTACTTATTTCTTATTTATTCTGTAGATGGACAGTGAGGTGGCCCTGAGGGTAAGTAGCAGGACTGGAGTAAGGAAAACCTGAGTTCAAATCCTGCCTCAGACACTATCTGGGTGACCTCTGGGCAAGTCACTTTACCCTGTTTGCCTGTTTGTTCATCTGTAAAATGAGCTGAAGAAGAAAATAGCAAACCACTCAAGTACCTTTGACAAGAAAACCTCAGATGAGGATTTATCCCAGTGCCTGGTGCATACTAGGTGCTTAATAAATGTTTACTGATTTTTTCTGTTGTGTTCTCAGCTTTGTTAGCATATAACTGTCCATACTTTATTCATGATTGTTTTTATTCCACTTTTGTTTGATTTTCATCTTTTTCATTTGCTATTTGATATTCTGCCCTCTTAATCACATGAGCTAAAGGTTTATTGATTTTGCTACTCTTTTTAAAAAACCAGTTTTTTCTGCAAATCAATTATTTATTCATTTAAAAAAAATTTTCCACATTTACATGATTTCTTTCCCTCTCCCTTCCCAGAGCCGACAAACAATCCCACTAGGTTGTAGGAATGTTATCACTTAATACCTATCTCCATATTATTCATTTTTGCTATAGAGCAACTTTTGTGAAGCCTAAACCCCAAACAAGATAACCCATATATACATGGGATCAGCAATGTCATATGTTTTGCTTTTGTTTTTCTACTCCCAGTTCTTTCTCTCCATGTGGTTAGCATTCCTTCCCATAAGTCCTTCAGGAGTGTCCTGGCTTGTTGCATTGCTGCTGTAGCAAGGGCCATTACATTGGATTTTCCCACATGTTTTACTTTCTGTGTACAATGTTCTTCTGGTTCTGCTCCCTTCACTCTGCATCAGTTCATGGAAGTTCTCCCAGTTCACATGGAATTCCTCCAGATCATCAGCCTTTCAGCACAATAGTATTCCTTCCCCAACAGATACTACAATTTCTTTAGCCATTCCCCAATTGAGAGACACGCCCTCATTTTCCAACTTTTTGCCACCACAAAGAGCCAGCTATGAATATTTTTATACAAGTCTTTTTCCTTATGATCTCTTTGGGGTACAAACCCAGAAATGGTACGGCTGGATCAAAGGGCAGGCAGTCTTC
>NW_025368213.1:0-1049 GCF_016433145.1 Gracilinanus agilis | reverse complement strand
GTTCAAGCTGCATCACAGAATTCCATAGTGCCCCCCAGAACTCCAAGAGAGAGGGAAGTTAAAGGCAGTTGGAGTCCTGGTATAAAAGCCAGGACACCCCTCTTATAAGGGCTGTCTCTTTGCTCTTAGCTCTGAGTAGAGTGACCATGTGGGTAGCTGAGGGCTGGGTCATTCAGTCACTGACAGCCAGGGCTGCTTCACCCTGATAGCTAACCACACTGACAGACCTTCAAGCAAAATCACAGTCTACCTTTAGTTTAGTAGTTTAGGTTTTAGAAGGAAGATATTTAGGTTCTTTGATTAGGTTTCAGCTATTCAAGTTACTCCCTCCGCCCCCAGGGGGAATGTGTTGTTAGCCTAAAGTTAACAGTTTAGCCAAGTTACCTTCCCTCCTCTTTCCTTAAACTGATTCCCTCTCCTGTTCCCTGAAATCATTAAATACATCTAGTTGGTGAAAGATAGAGTTTGTGTAGTTAGCTGGGGTTATACTTAGCACCTTCCTTTCATCAAGCCAAGCATTGCATCTAAGCAGGGGCTGTAACTGCCTTTGCCTGGGGGCTGAGGTCAGATTTGCTGAAGACTTTAAGCTCCTACATTTCCATCCTGAGAGAGAGTATTTCCAACAAAGGAAGTTATCATCACAAGGGGGTTTAGCCTTTCCTCTCTTACCATCTTGGCCCACTGGAGTGCTCCTTCACCTCCCCCCCAACCATGTAAGCAGTTGGAAATCAGTAACTGCCTGGCCATGGAGGATATTCTGGCTTGATAACTTCTGGGCCAAGATTGAGGGGGAGGGGGGGAATGTAACTTGAATGGCTGAAACCTAATCAAAGCTCCTAAATATCTTCCTTCTAAAACCTAAACTACTAAACTAAAGGTAGACTGTGATTTTGCTTGAAGGTCTGTCAGTGTGGTAAAGCAGCCCTGGCTGTCAGTGACTGAATGACCCAGCCCAGAGCTACCCAGATTGTCACTCTGCTCAGAGCCAAGAGCAAAGAGACAGCCCTTGTCCTGGCTTTTATACCAGCACTCCAACTGCCTTTAACTGC
>NW_025368212.1:0-1790 GCF_016433145.1 Gracilinanus agilis | reverse complement strand
GAGAGAGAGAGAGAGAGAGAGAGAGAGAGAGAGAGAGAGAGAGAACGAACAAGAATTTTGTGTAATTCTGTCTCACTTAAATCCAAATTCATGGACAAGTTAAGACATTACCGTATAATATCATTGGTCCTCCACAAAAACAAAGGAAGAACAACAGTAAATGAAATTATATTTGTAAAGAGCTCAGTACAATATCTGGCACATAGTAGGCACTTAATGAATGATTACTTCCTTCCTTCTTAACCATGCTGTGACCATTCCTGTGTCCTTTTGTGAACCTTTTGAAATAATCTAATAAGTTGTTTTATTCTGGCTTCTGAGAGGCATGGCATATAGTGGAAATTCAAGTAAAAATGACCTTGTTTTGAATCCTGAATCATACACTTTGGTTATTTTATGCTAGACAAGGCATCTAATCTAAAACAGAGATGATAAATCACCTACTTCACTAAGTTTTTATGAGAATAAAATAAGAGAATATATGTAAAGTACATTGTGAACCTTAAAGCACTCTATAAAAATGAACTATGATTATCTATCAAGTCTTTTGCTGATTTCTCCACCCAACATGTCCCTTCTCTGAAATTTTATATCACCAGTTTAACACTTAATCATACTCTGCCTGGTATTGCCATGCATGTACATTTAACATTTTAGGCATGTTGTCTTGTCTTCCTATGAGATTACAATGTCATTGAGAGCAAGGACAGTTTTAATAATTTGTAGTCATGCAGCTAGGCAATAACAAGTTTTGTAAGTATTTGTGGGATTAAAGAATAAATGAATGAAAATATTTCATGTTGGAGCATGGACAAGGTCATATAGGTAACTTAGCTATTAGTTGATAAAAGTCTGATGACTAGGAAGAAGGATTTGATGTGGTTTCATTTTGACTTTAATTCTAATAATTCCATTCAAGCCAACAGATATTCATTAAGCATACTATGCATATGCTTAACCAGGAAATTGGGACTTTAGGAAGATGCCATATCAGAGATATTTCACTCCAGGTCCAAATCTTATTGGTCACCATCATCCCATCATTGTAGGAGAACGTAAAGGTTGTAGGGAGAATAGGTTAGAATTACTGTGATAGGGAAGTCTGTAAAGATAAGGATTTCATGTCAACAAAAGAGCCTCTTTACATCAGCAAAGTCAAGAGCTATATTTGTGAATGTCTGCTTAGAATTTGTAACAGGCTGACTGAACAAACAAGCAGCTGATCCCCAGAGCTATTTCTCTGCTGAAATGTTCCTGAGTTCCAGTTCACAGGAGCCCAGGAAGGTATGGGATGAAAAATACATTCCACCAATCAGGCCCAGAAAGCTCTTGAGGGCTCCAGTTTTGGCTGGAAGCATGAGAGCAAGGGCACCTTCAGCTTGAGAATAACTATACAGAATTAAAGAGAATTGCAGTGGGGAGTTTGGGAAACAATTACAGAATGAGTTTTTATGGTCAACAGATTCTATTTGCTTTTTAACTAAGGGAAAGAAAATTCAGGTAATGTTGATTAGGAAATTTTTTTCTACCCTTTCCCATGGTGCCCAAACACTTTGAGATTGTTTTTTTTATATTTTGTGTGAAAATTCTAGGTAAATAATAAAGAATTATAAAACAAGCAAAATATTCATATTCCCCTATTGCTAACTAGGATTCATATAAGTTAAAGTTATTCTCTGAAACCTTTTCCTAATCCTGGTTGGAAGCAAATAAAATTCTCTCTCTCTCTCTCTCTCTCTCTCTCTCTCTCTCTCTCTCTCTCTCTCTCTCTCTCTCCATATATATATATA
>NW_025368211.1:0-9731 GCF_016433145.1 Gracilinanus agilis | reverse complement strand
CTACTAATTATTATTTTTATTGCATTATGATCTGAGAAGGTTACATTTATTATTTCTGCTCTTTTGCATTTGTTTGCAATGATTCTATGCCCTATAACATGGTCAATCTTTGTGAATGTGCCATGTGCAGCTGAAAAGAAGGTGCATTCCTTTTTGTCCCTATTTATTTTCCTCCACATATCAATTAGATCTAATTTTTCTAGGACTTCATTCACCTTTCTTACCTCTTTCTTATTTATTTTTCAGTTTGATTTATCTAGATTTGACAGAGGAATATTTAGATCTCCCACTAGTATGCTTTTACTATCTATTTCCTTCTTGAGCTCTGCCAGTTTCTCCTTTATGAATTTGGGTGCTATGCCACTTGGTGCATACATATTGAGCAGTGTTATTTCCTCATTGTTTATACTGCCTTTAATCAGGATGTAATGATCTTCCCTGTCTTTTTTAATCATATCTATTTTTATTTTGGCTTTGTCAGAAATCATAATAGCCACTCCTGCCTTCTTTTTCTCATTTGACGCCCAAAAGATTTTGCTCAAACCCTGAACTTTAAACTTGTATATGTCCACCCGCCTCATATGCGTTTCTTGTAGACAACATATGGTGGGATTTTGGTTTCTCATCCACTTTGCTATTTGCTTCTGTTTTATGAGCGAGTTCATCCCATTCACATTCAGAGGTATAATCATCAGTTGTGCATTTGCTGACATTTTCAAATCCTCCCCTCTTCCTACCCCTTTTTTCCTTATACTTTTTCCTTTTAAATCAGTGGTTTGCTATTGAGCCGCTATCCCTTATCCCCTCCCTTGATTAACTTCCCTTTCTACCCCCTCTGTTATTTTTCCCCCCTCTTTTTATTTTTAAAGGCCTTATGAATTCCCTCCATCTTCTCCCCTCCCTTTTTTTGACCTCCCCACTCCCCTGCTCCCCTTGGTTTATCCCTTCTAACTTTCTCAGAAGGGTTAGATAAGAGTTTTATGTCCCAATGGATAGTATAGCTACTCTTCCCTCTCCAGGTTGATTACACTAAGAGTAAGGTTTGATTATTACCTCTTAATGCTTTCTTCCTCTCCTTCTTATAATAGTATTTGTCCCCTCTCCCTCCCATGCCCTCTTTGTGTGTAATAGAATATCCTATTTTCTTATTCACTCAAGTTTCTCTTGGTGTCCCCTGATATTCACCCCCTCATTCCCAACCCCCATGCCATCTTAGATTATTTAGTGTTCCACCCTCACCCTGCTAATTATTCTTCTGATTACTATAATAGTGAATATTATAATAGTGAATAGAGTTCACTACAGAGAATTAAACATAACGTTTCTCTACATAGGAATACATAAAATTAGATCTCACTGAGGCCCTTAAAAAGGCAAATTTAAAAATTATAAGTTTTCTTTCTTTCCCCTCTGTATCTTATTTACCTTTTCAGGTTTCTCTCGATTTTTGTGGTTGGATATCAAACTTTCCATTTAGCCCTGGTCTTTTCTGTGCAAATACCTGGAATTCTTCAATTTTGTTGAATGCCCATACTTTCCCCTGGAAATATATAGTCAATTTTGATGGGTAGTTGATCCGTGGTTGCAGGCCCAGCTCTCTTGCCTTTCTGAATAGCATATTCCAAGCCTTGCGGACTTTTAGCATGGAGGCTGCCAGATCCTGTGTGATCCTGATTGGTGCTCCTTGATATTTGAATTGTTTCTTTCTGGCTTCTTGTAAGATTCTTTCCTTTGCTTGGAAACTCTTGAATTTGGCAATTATATTTCTGGGTGTTTTCTTTTCTTGATCGATTGTCGCAGGTGTTCTATGAATCCTTTCAATGTCTATATTGCGCTCTTGTTGTAGGACTTCAGGGCAATTTTGCTGAATTATTTCTGTTAGTATGGAATCCAGGTTTCAATTAATTTCTGGTTTTTCTGGAAGACCAATTATTCTCAAATTGTCTCTTCTAGACCGGTTTTCTTGGTCTGTCACTCTCTCATTGAGATATTTCATGTTTCCTTCTATTTTTTCAGTCTTTTGATTTTGTTTTATTTGTTCTTGTTGTCTTGAGAGATCATTAGCTTCTAGCTGCTCAATTCTAGCCTTTAGGGACTGGTTTTCAGCTATAATCTTTCGGTTTTCGGCTATGATCTTTTGGTTTTCAGCTATAATCTTCTGGTTTTCAGCTATAATCTTCTGGTTTTCGGCTATAAGCTTCTGGTACTCCTTTTCAATCTGGTCATTTCTGGTGTTCAATTTGCTTATCAGTTCATTTGGTTTCTGAGCCTCACTTTCCAGTTGCAAGATTCTACCTTTTAAACTGTTATTTTCTTGCCAGATCTCTTCCATTTTCCTCAAAATCTCAGTTTTGAACTCTTCCATAGCTTGTGAGGAGTTTTCCTTATTTGAGGAGGGTCCGGATGCTTGTTTGTTCTCCTCCTCTGTTTGCTTGGTTGTCTGGATTTTCTCTGTGTAAAAGTTGTCTAGTGTTAAAGACTTCTTTTTCTTGTTGTTAATCTTTCTCTTCTGAACTTCCTGAGACTGGGTAGCCATCGTTAGCCCAGCAGCTTCTCAGGTTTATCCTTGTGCTCAGGGTCTGTCCGCAGTCAAGCCCCCTGGTAGATCCCCTTGCTTGATCCTCTGCCGATTTTTTACAAGTCTCAGGGCGCTGCTTCCACAGTCGTACACCCGTCCATGCTTGTTCCCCACTCAGGGTTTCAGAGCTTTAGCTTGTGGCTGTGTCTGCCTCCACCCACGCCTCCTCAGAGCCTGAGCTTTGAGCCTGCCTGAGCTCTGCTCCCGCGCTCTGTGCCCTAAGCCTGCACTCAGATTTCGGGTGCGTTCTTTGGCTTTTTGGGGTCCCAAATCTTGCTGCTCTCAGGAACAGGCCCCAGTGCTGCCAATGACTCGATGGGTGCCCCAAACTTGCTCTATTTCTTCCTTCTATTTTAAGGAGTGTATATTATTAGAATTGTCTGATAGTGAGTTGGAAATACATATGTGTACATATTTGTATACATGTAGATACACATGCATATTTGTACATATATGTATATTTTTATATGTAGTTCTTAATAGAAATATCAATGTAAATATACATATATAGCTTTATTATACATAAAATAATTATCTGCCTACATATATGTATTCTATATGCACGTATGTATATACATATGAATACATGCATGTACATTTATCTCCAGAGAATTTATTTCATCAAAAGGGTTAATACCATGCCTTTCTTAGTGTATTTATTGGTCTTAACAACTTTGTAATTCCATCTCTTAAAGATCTCTGGTGGGAGTTTTTGCACTGAAGAAAATTATGAATTATTGAAGTGCTGTTAGACAGTATCTAGGTATGAGCCTTAGTCTGGAGACTTGCCTTCAGAAATAAATTTTGGTGTACCACTAATCTATCATGCTCAAAGCTGTGGTGAACAAGTCTAGTAAGCAATTACTAAACTCTTAGGAGGTTCCCAAATACTATGAATTACAAAAATACTATTCAGTGACTAAATATTATCATTGACCGTGGATCAAAGAAGAAAAGTTTGATTCTCCATTTAATTCTTTTAAAAGGCTTAAGATGATACTCTTCTTAGACAGAGGGGAGAAAGTTTGTTTCTCACGCAACTGCTTAGGGGAAAATAAATTTAAAAAATTACTATGTGGATAAATGAACATAGTCATACAAAGTGCAGAAACTGAATTCAACACTGAATATTAATTTAAAAAACAAAACTTATTAATTGATTTAATAGGCTGTGAAAATATTTTAACATATCATAACATGCCAACATGTGATGAGAACAGATCTTTCTTTAGCTGTGCATCCATTTTGCAGCTGCAAACTTTTCAAAGTTTGGAGAAATTCATGGCATCTCAAAGCCAATGCCTTTATCACCATGTGCCAAATCTTCTTATTTGAATCTTCCTATTCTTAGCTAGGGTCGTGCTTCAGAAACTGTCTTATTTGGACCATATATGAAATATTTCTAGTATGTCTTTCAGAATATCTTTCAGAACCTGATATTCAATGTCATAGTCTTTGAGAACCTACGGTCATTGCTATGTCATGAAAAACAGGTACCACATATAACGATTTCCTAGAGAAAGGTAAACAATTTATTACAATATAAACATGTTTGTAAAATTTTACAGAGTAAAATGATAAAAAATTGTTAACAAATTGTCTCCTAATGAAATAAGAAGTAGTGGATCCCTATTCTTCCAAATAAGCAAAGAAATATTGGGGATATTTAAGCATGAAACTGGAAAGAGAACAACAAAGAAAAAAATGAAAAGATATATAAAAATTGTTATAAAAATGTCTATTCACCTTTAATGGAGCTACTAGATTTATGCTTAAACACCACAGTCTTGGATATTCTAGAAATGGAAATGATACTGAAGAAAATGATGTTGGGAAAAGGAGATGAATTAAAGCCAGGTGAGGTTAGTGCTGAAAAATGTTATTATTTTGATATACTGAAGGGACTATTCTCATATATTGAAAAAAGAAGGATCCTAGACATATGGAAAAAGTCTTGTTTCTTTTTATTCCCCCAAATAGGCAACTGGTGCAATGTCAATAACTGTAAACCCATGTACCTGTGTTTCTATCTTTACAAAATTTGTATATGTACAAACTAATTGAAGGCATGTTTGACAAAGACACTATTTACCACATTCAATAGTAAATAATATAGTTTAAAATCTCACAACTGACTGAAAATTTTAGGCAATAACAGATCCCCATTCTGTTAAATCATTTTCAATTACAAAAATTATTTACTTCAACAGAATGAAAATAATACTTTAAGACTCTCTCTCAATAACTTGTCTGCCATGCATTTGTAAAATTATGTAAGCTTTTTTGAATGATAAGATAAAAGCAATAACTTTTTACAATGACACTGATAATGAACATTATATGAAGTTAGAATAAGGATATGTTTGTTCCACAAAAATGTTTGCCAGTTTCATTTATGAAGTATTTCTTAGGTGTAAAGTTTCTCTAGGCATTCTTTTTTAAATTTTATTTTGTTTCCC
Source organism: Gracilinanus agilis (assembly GCF_016433145.1). NCBI lineage: Eukaryota > Metazoa > Chordata > Mammalia > Didelphimorphia > Didelphidae > Gracilinanus > Gracilinanus agilis. The sequence continues at coordinate 4,694 of NW_025368211.1, read as the reverse complement.
CCCAATTATATGTAAAAAAAATTTTCCAACATTTTTCAAAGACTAATGAGTGTTGAGTCTTCTCCCTTCTTCTTTCCCCCCAAATCTCCATTCCCTTGAGATGATAAACAGTCTCATATAGATTTTGCATGTGTAATCATGTAAAAGAGTTTTCTATCTTAATCCTGTTGTAGAAGGAAACTCAAATAGAAAAAAAATTAAAAATTGAAAAATACTTGCTTTGCTCTTGATTCAGATTCAGTTTTTCTGGTTTTTTTGGAAGTAGCTGATATTTTTTTTTATCATGAGTCCTTTGGGATAGTTTTGGATCCTTCTATTCATTAGAATAGCTAAGTTATCCATAGTTGTTCATTGTAAAGTATTCCTGTCATTGTATAATGTTCTCCTGGTTTTGTTTATTTCACTCTGTTTCAGTTCATGTAATTCTATGCAGGTATTTCTGAGTTCCTCATGCTTATAATTTCTTATGGAACAATAGTATTCATTATAGTTATAAACTATAACTTACTCAGCCATTTTCCAATTGATAGGCATTCTCTGACTTTCCAAATCTTAGCCCTACCTACCCCAATTTGCCTCCTTTGGATTTCTTTTAGGAGATGAATGGTAGATTCTTTCAATGTCTATTTTGACTGCTGGTTCTAGAATAGCAGGGCAATTTTCCTTGATGATTTCATGAAAGATAATGTCTAAGCTTTTTTATTAATCATGGCTTTCATGGTTTTTATTCTTAAAATTATCTTTCCTCGATTAATTTTTCCAGGTCAGTTGTATTTCAATTTTTTTTACATTTTTTCCATTTTTTTCCTTTTTTCCCATTTTTTCATTATTTCAACTTGACTGTTTCTTGATGAATCATGAAGTCATTAGCTTATACTTGCCTAATTCTAATTATTAAGGCATGATTTTCTTGATGTAGCTTTTGTACCACCTTTTCTATTTGGACAAAAAATTCTTTCTTCAGTGAATTTTTGTATCTAAAGGGCCAAATATGTCTTTCAAAAGGTTTTCTCTTAAGTATATTTTTACATGTCTTTTTCTACTTAGCCAGTTGTGCTTTTTAAGAAATCTTTCTCTTCTTTAGATTTTTCTGCCTCTTCTCCCAATTGATCATTTTGTTTTTGAAAAATTGTCATTTCTTCAGTATTCTTTGTGCTTCTTTTACCAAGCTGCCTCTTTTTTATGATTTTCCTGTATCACTCTCATTTCTTTCTCCAATTTTTCTTTTATTTTTCTTCTTCGATTTTTAAAATTCCCTTTGAGTTCTTCCATTAATTCTTTTTGGAATTTAGAACAATTAATATTTTTGGAGGATTTGGATGCAGCTGTATTGACTTTGTTGTCTTCTGAGTTTGACTCTACCTTGTCACTAAAATAACTTTCTATGTTGAGGTTTTTTTTTTGTTGTTGTTGTTATTGTTGTTTGCTCATTTTCTTGCCTTTTTTCTTTTTTCTTTTTTAGTTAAAAAAACTATTAAAATTAGACTCTGTAGCTGTGGTGAAGGGAGTACTGTTCCAAGCTTCATATTCTTTGTGTAGCTGCCTTCAGTGCTGGCAATGGGGATCTATCTGCTCTCAGTTCTTCCAAGATGATATGATATAAAGAGAAATATGTTTAATACTTTCCCAGCCCCTGCTCTTATCTGTGAGTAACCCAAAGTACTTCTTGAAACTGTGACAGGGGTACTCTGCTCTCCTATGGCTGTAAGTTCTGGTATTATGTTGGTGCTCTTCCTCACTTTGTGACTGTGCCCCAGGGTTATGACCTTATTCTGTGTATGAGCAGAGCAATAAAAATCTTACACCCAGTGCAAGCAAAGAAACCCTTTAATCTCCTTCTGAGAGGTTGTCAGACCCTCCTTCATCATCTTTGGCTGAGAGTTCCAGAAACTTTGGCTGCTGCTTCAACTGAGCCCAAAGTCTGTTACCTTGTGGTACCTGCCTTTGTGGGCCAAACTCCACCTCTACCCTGGTGCACTAGATCCCTTTTATTGGATTTCTAAGTTGTTTTGGGATGAAAAAAATTACTTCAGTTTGTTGTTTTGTGGGATAAACTGCTCTAGAATTTGTTTTGTAGCCTTAAATCATTACTATTGGGAGGGTAATTTAGTAGAAATCAGACAAGTCCCTATACTTTCTCTGCCATCTTGGTTCTACCATCCAGACATTATTTTTAGCAGATAATATTGTGCAGATTGCAAAAAACCCTGGAATATTTCAGAGCTTCCTAAATTATGTGGACTAACACTCAAAATAATTTGACCTAACTAGCCACAGGGGGGAAAAATGAGTTGAAGGTTGCCTATTGTGTAAAGGAAAATGTATAATTATGTAAAACACTGGTATCCAAGTTGAAAGCTAGGATCCTCTAAGATAGTGATTCCCAGAGTGGGCTCCACTGCCCCCTGGTGGGTGCTGTATTGATCCAGGGAGGCAGCGATGGCCACAAGTGCATTTATCTTTACTATTAATTGCTATTAAAATTAAAAAAAATTAATTTCCAGGGGTGCTAAGTAATATTTTTTTCTGCAAAGGGGGCAGTAGGCCAAAAAAGTTTGGGAACCACTGCTCTAAGAGATCATGACTTGACTCAAAGAGGTATATGTCAGAGGTTCTGGGTTAAGATGGCGGCAGAGTAAGAAGCAGCTCTTAACCTCTCCTGACCAAAACACACAAAACTCCTCGAGGGGACATAAAAACAAGTCCAGACGAACGGAGGAACCCCACAACAGGGCACAGCGTGGAAGGTATGTGGAATCCGGGCATTTCCATGCTATAAAGGGGTGAAACAGCTCTCACTAAATCGCGGGCTTAGCAACCACCCCACCCCCACCCCCTCCACAAACAACACCTATAGCACCGAAGCCAGCTAAAAGGAAATAGAGCAAGTTTGGGGCACCCATCCAGTCATTGGCAGCTCCGGGGCCTGTTCCCGAGAGCAGCAAGATTTAGGACCCCAAAAAGCTAAAGAAAGCACACAAACTCTGAGTGTGGGCTCAGAACGCGCGGGTGCAAGAAGCAGAGAATGGACACAGGACACAGAGTGCAGGCTCAGAGCACAAGCATGGGCGGAGGCATGGGTGGAGGCAGACACAGGGAAGTTAATCAAGGGAGGGGATAAGGGATAGCTGCTTAATAGCAAACCACTGGTTTAAAAGGAAGTAGTATAAGAAAAAGGGGGTAGGAATAGGGGAGGATATGAAAATGTCAGCAAATGCACAACTGATGATTATAACTCTGAATGTGAATGGAATAAACTCACTCATAAAACGGAAGCAAATAGCAGAGTGGATTAGAAACCAAAATCCCACCATATGTTGTCTACAAGAAACACATATGAGGTGGGTGGACATACACAAGTTTAAAGTTCAGGGCTTGAGCAAAATCTTTTGGGCTTCAAATGAGAAAAAGAAGGCAGGAGTGGCTATTATGATTTCTGACAAAGCCAAAGTAAAAATAGATATGATTAAAAAAGACAGGGAAGGTCATTACATCCTGATTAAAGGCAGTATAAACAATGAGGAAATAACACTGCTCAATATATATGCACCAAGTGGCATAGCATCCAATTCATAAAGGAGAAACTGGCAGAGCTCAAGAAGGAAATAGAGAGTAAAACCATACTAGTGGGAGATCTAAATATTCCTCTTTCAGATTTAGATAAATCAAACTGAAAAATAAATAAGAAAGAGGTAAGAGAGGTGAATGAAGTCCTAGAAAAAATAGATTTAATTGATATATGGAGAAAAATAAATAGGGACAAAAAGGAATACACCTTCTTTTCAGCTGCACATGGCACATTCACAAAGATTGACCATGTTATAGGGCATGGAATCATTGCAAAGAAACACAAAAGAGCAGAAATAATAAATGTTAACTTCTCAGATCATAATGTAATAAAAAAAATAATTAGTAAGGGCACCTGGACAGGAAAATCAAAAACTAATTGGAAATTAAATAATATGATTCTCCAAAACCAATTTGTCAAAGAAGGAATCATAGAAACAATCAACAATTTCATTGAAGAAAATGATAATGATGAGACATCCTACCAAACTCTGTGGGATGCGGCCAAGGCAGTACTCAGGGGGAAATTTATATTCTTGATTGCACATATTAACAAATTAAGGAGGGCAGAGATCAATGAATTGGGCATGCAACTCAAAAAATTAGAAAGCGAGCAAATTAAAAATCCCCAGATGGAAACTAAATTAGAAATACTAAAAACCAAGGGAGAAATTAATAAAATTGAAAGTAAAAGAACTATTGAATTAATAAATAAGACTAGAAGCTGGTACTTTGAAAAAACAGATAAAAGAGACAAAGTACTGGTCAATCTAATAAAAAAAAAGGAAAGAAGAAAACCAAATTGATAGTATCAAAGATGAAAAGGGAGACCTCACCTCTAATGAAGGGGAAATTAAGGCAATCATTAAAAACTATTTTGCCCAATTACATGGCAATAAATATAACAATTTAGGAGATAAGGATGAATATTTACAAAAATATAAACTGCCTAGATTAACAGCAGAAGAAATAGAATACCTAAATAATCCCATATCAGAAAAAGAAATTGAACAAGCCATCAAAGAACTCCCTAAGAAAAAATCGCCAGGGCCTGATGGATTCACAAGTGAATTCTATCAGACATTCAAAGAGCAACTAATCCCAATACTATACAAATTATTTGATAT
>NW_025368210.1:0-1188 GCF_016433145.1 Gracilinanus agilis | reverse complement strand
CAAATTTGCCTGGCACTGTGCAGGAGGCACTGTCTGTGGAGTCTTGTTAAGTAACTTGTGATATCTTCCACCTAGAATCTTACCAAGTATCAAATAGGGGTACTGTAAGTTCTTAATTGATTAACTCAAAATAGACAAAGGGGATAAAGAATTCTCTTTCACATGCATCCAAGATTGGGTCTTTGGAGGAGGAAGAAAGAACTCATGGATGTTTAGAGGGGATGGGTATTGTAAAAGTGAAATTTGGAAAATGCCATCTAAAAAGTGTATATATTTCTATGGACATGGGAAATGTATCAAAACTACATTTCCCGTGATCCAACATGGTCAAACTGGTTTCCATTTCCGGGTCTTTGGGGCATGGGGAGGTCTACGTCGAAGCAGAGAGGGTTTAAAATCTCCTGGGTTAGGAGAGAGTGGCCTCTTTGCGAGTAGGCTCTTGGCCAGGAAACAGGAGACAGTAATGGAGGCAGCAGTTTTGAATGCTTACAAGCACGTGGTCTAATGATTTTATCTATCAGTATGGCTTTAATTAAAATACTAATTTATATTATTATACCAGCCTTTATCATTTTTAATATTTATAGTATAAAGGTAGGAAAATGAAATCCCTAATCAGCAGTTGTGGCCAGGGAGAGAAGATTCCTGGGTCCTGAAGGGAAGTCTGAAAGATAGACCTGTATCTTTTGGTGTGAAAATAGGATCAACTCTCCCCTGCCTACTTTTAGAATTAATCACCTGAAGTTTATACACCCCCACTTTTATGCTTAAGTGGGGAGGAGATCCACAACCCACAAGCTAAAGTGGGTGACAACTCAGAAACAACTGACTGCCTGTAGGCAGTCCTAAGAATATTCAAAAACTACAACTGGTAAAGTGGGGGGAAGGCACAGGAAGTGATGAAAAGCAGCATCTTTTAAAGCAGTTGCCACTTCCTGTAAGGGAGTTGTTCAAGCTCTTTCCAGGTTCTTCCTCCTCTAAGGATCCAATGGAGGATCATTTGGTGAGACTGCTCTTTACTTTGAACTGGTGAGTGGAAAAAGCTGAACTTCCCTTCCTGAGAACTGGAAAGATTAACACACCAGATAGGCCTCGCTCTCTGAAGTCTCCTGGTTGATACCTAATTTACCTCTGGGCCCTACTGTTGGACTTTCTGAGACCTGCCTGAGCAAAGCCAGGGGCTGGAGC
>NW_025368209.1:0-1605 GCF_016433145.1 Gracilinanus agilis | reverse complement strand
CTGACTGCTCCCAGTCAGCCATGATGACTCAGAGCTTCATACTAAGTTGTGATACAAATCATTTTCACTGGTTATTGTGACAGAATTCTGGGGTTACATTAAAAGGGTGATTCTGGCAATTATGGTCTCTCAGGTCTGTTCTTGAAGGCTGTGAAGTACAAGGATGACTCTTTAAGCTCTCTGGAGGTCAGATGGGGGTGGGTTGTTATGGAAAGCCTCAATGCGTTAAACTAAGACAGCATGGAAGAATTCACTCTCCTCATGTGGAGGATGCAGCATTGTAGCAAAGGGCTCTTCCTGAAGCCAGAAACTGAATGCAGAAAGAAATTCCACATCCATGAGACCACTGGAACCTTTCCTGATGTTGGTCTATAAGGACTGAATCCCTCAGAGCTGATTCTCTTAGAGAATATACATCCAGTGGTGTTGTATCTGGGAGAGACTATGTGTTCAGTGGAGAACATCAGGAATCAAAGCCCAGTGTGAGCCATGAGAAGACATCACCATCATATATTAGTGACCTTGTGATATTGGCAGCATGAGACTCCATGACCACACTGGCTCAAAGTGTTCCCTCCATGCATGGCCCCCCACATATTTTGCCTGAGTCACACCTGTTCCTTTTGTGTCTTCACTCTTCCCACTAACAGTGCATGCAATTATGGCATAAATACCCAAGATTTTATTTTGAAATGTTTTAGTGCCATTTTCTTATGATATAATGCTCCCTTCTCTTTAAACTAATTTTGTCTCCCAGCTGATTAAAACAGGTTAACCATTGGTGGAGGCTCAGAATCCATATTGTTAGGTGGATTCGGGCTCACCCAATGGGCGAGAGTGCCAACACCCTATTCTGTGAAGTGTAGGTGTTGTCCCCAGGGACACAGATTTATTGTCACCTATCCATAGATGACAGTAACTTATCACATAATCTACCAAGTGAATTTGAGGGGTGCAGAACAATTTACCATGTAAGGTTCAAGGGGAAGATGGTTACATACAGAAGGGATTGGAGGGACTTGATGGAGGAGGTGGTATGTGAGAGGGGCTTCAAAAGATGGGTAGGAATTCTGGAAATAAAGGAGGCAAGGGAGGGTATAGTAAGCTATAACTTTTTGTGGAAAATGAGAGAAAAGGGTCTCTCTCTAAACAAGTGATTTCCATCTCAAACTTCCAGTGCCCACAGACCACTCACCAGAGTCAAGCAATCTCTCTTGTGGTGGGTGATAAACAATCCACTTTTGAGCACTAGCTCTAACCAGGCAGGGACGATGCAGAAAAAGACATCTAGGGTAAGAGGCTTTCCTTGGCCTCCTCTTTGGAGAAGTTCAAGATCAGAGGATTTGAGACTGAGAGTTGGAAGGCATTGCAGAGGTCTTCTGGGACAGCTAGATTTGAAGGCAGGAAGACTTGAGTTCCAATCTTGCTTCAGATACTTACAAGTATTATGATTATAAAAAACTTAACACACACCCCCTGAGGGAAATTTTAACTAATACATTGCTCCCCTGAAGAGGTCAGCCAAGGATGCATAGCTGAGTGAGTCACGGGGGTGCAGGAAATCAATTGGCAAAAGAAATAATAAAAAAATAAAAAGAAGAAAAC
>NW_025368208.1:0-1631 GCF_016433145.1 Gracilinanus agilis | reverse complement strand
TATTTCACTCTGCAACATGTACCTTTCCATATCTCTTTGGAAACAACTTATTTCTTTAACACAATCATATTATCACATTTATATGACAAAATTGACTTAATTGATGAAAACCCCTTAAATTGCCAGATTTTTCATAGAACAGAAAGAGCTGTTATAAATATTTTTGTATATATGGGTCTTTTTTTTTCTTTCCTTAATCTCCTTGGGATATAAACTAGTACTGATATTGCTGGGTCAAAATGTTTGCTTTAATAGTTTTTTGGGCATAGTTCCAAATTGCTTTCCTGAATGGTTGAACCATTCACATTTTCACCAGCAGTATATTAATGTATTAATGTTCCTGTTTCCCCACAGTCTTTCCCACAATTGTAATTTTCCATTTTTTTCATCAATTTGACCAATGTGATGTTTATGAGGTGATACATCAGAGTTTGATTATGCATTTTTTTAGTCATTAGTGTTTTAGAACATTTTTTTCATATTGCTTTTGAAAACTTGGTTTTCTTCCTCTAAAGACTACCAAAGCAGGTAGAACTGTGAAGGCAGAAAAGGTACCACCTTATCTCTACTAAATTATCCTCCAAACAACTCTGATATAATACCTAAAAATGAATTCTCAAGTGACAAAAATCTAAAAAAGGAAGGGGTGAAACAATTTTTCAGGCCAAGACAACTTAGAAAGTAACCAGGAGGGATCTGTTGCATCTTGGTGGGAGGGGAACCCAGAGCAGCATACCAAGGAAGACCCCATCTCAGCAAGCAAGTACAAGCTTTGGGGCAGCTGAATTAGAGGTGATGGCTTCTGGAGTTCTCAGCCACAGATGGTAAGGAGGTCAGACATTGTCAGAAGGAAATAACAGGGGTTCTCAGGCAAAGTAATTAAAGTTATCTATAGCCATGTGAAAAAATGCTCTAAATCACTATTAGTTAGAGAAATTAAAATTAAAACAACTCTGAGCAGCAATGCAATGACCCAGGACAATTCTGAGGGATTTATGGAAAAGAACGCTACCCACATTCAGAGGAAGAACTACAGGTATGGAAACAGAAGAAAAACAACTACTTGAACACATGGGTTGAGGTGGATATTATTGGGGATGTAGACTCGAAACTGCCACACCAATGCAACTAACAATGATTTGGAAATAGGTCTTGATCAATGACACATGTTAAAACCAGTGGAAATGCGCATCAGCCATGGGTGGGGAGGAGGTGGGGGGGGTGAAGGGGAAAGACCATGTTAACTTTTCTAAAAAATAAATATTAATAAATGTTTAAAAAAACAACTCTGAGGTACCACCCTGAACCTTCCAGATTGGCTATTATGATAGAAAAGGAAGTTGACAAAAATTGGAGAGAATATGGAAAAATTAATACACTAGAGCATTGTTGGGGGAGTTGTGAATTGATTCTACCATTCTGGAGAACAATTTGGATCTATATCCAAAGGACTATAAAACAATTCATACTCTTTGACTCAACAATATAATTATTAGGTCTATATCCCAAAGAAATAAAAAACAAAAGGGAAAAGGACCTATATTCACAAAAGTTTTTAAATCAGTTCTTTTTGTGTTGGCCAAGAATTGGAAAAAGAGGGGCTGTCCATCATTTGGGAAATGGCTGAGTAA
>NW_025368207.1:0-8099 GCF_016433145.1 Gracilinanus agilis | reverse complement strand
TATATATATATACAGTTTGTCACTGTTCCCTCTAAATATAGGAATAGAAATCATTTGAACTTATTGAATCCCTTTTAAATTTAAGATTTCCCCCCTTTTTTAATTACCTTTTGGTGATTCTCTTGAGTTATGTGTTTGGGGATCAGATTTTCTGTTTAAATTAGGTTTTTCTTTATGAATGCTTGGAAGTCTTCTATTCTATTAAATAGTTCCTCCCATAAAAATATAGTCAATTTTTCTGGGTAGTTGATTCTTGTTGTAAACCCAGTTCCCTTGCTTTCTGGAATATCAAATTTCTTGAGTGTGGATGCAGCCAGGTCCTGTGTTATCCTAACTGTGGTTTCAGGGTATCTGAATGGTTTCTTCTTAGCAGCTTGTAATATTTTTTGCTTGGTCTGGTAGTTCTTGAACTTGGTTATAACATTCCTGGGCATTGTCAATTAGGGATTTAATGCAGGAGGTGCTGTTCTTTCAATTTTCACTTTTCTCTCTTATTCAAGAATGTTGGGGCAGTTTTCTTGGATAATTTCCTATAGAACGATGTACAGACTTTTTCTTTTTTCATGATTTTCCAGTCATCCAATAATTCCCAATTGTCTCTCCCAGTTCTATTTTCCAGGTTTGTAGTCTTATCAATGAGGCGTTTCATATTTTCCTCAATTTTTTCATTCTTTGGTTTTGTTTTATAGACTCTTGATGCCTTGTAAAGTCATTTGCTTCTAGTTGTTGGGTTCTAATTTTTAAAAACTGAATTTTATCCCTGGCTTTTTGGTCATCCTTCTCCTTCTGCCCAGTTTTTCTTTGTAGGTCATATTTCACTTTCTTTGGTTCCTTTTCAAGCTAATCAATTCTGGATTTCAACACACTATTTTCTTGTTTTAGCTCATGTGCCTCTGTTTCCAGATGACTTATTTTGCTTTTTAAGTTCTTTTCTCAATTGTCTTCTGCTTCTCTTAATTGTTTTTTGAATTGTATTTTGAATTCTTCCAAAGTCTGTGTCCAATTCACTAGAGTTTTTGCATTTTTTCTTGGTGTTCCTTGGTCTTCCTCTGTTCCATTTGTTCTTTATTCATTACCTGGATAGAAGCTGTCAATTGTAATTTCTTTTTTCTTTTTCTGTTGTTTGCTTATATTTTTTCTGTCTTCTCCCCCTGTCATTGGCTATTGTCTTGCTCCTCTGTTTATTTACTGGACCTGTGGGATTGGGCTATTCTGTCCTGAAGGGACTTCTTCTCTCCTCTGCTGACTGAGCAGATTAGGCTGATGGAGTATTAATGAACCCTAAGGTTAGATCTTCCTCAGCTGGTGGAAGAAAATGAAGATGTAGATGAAGGTGTGGAGGCTGAAGAGAGCTTGGCTTCCTGTCCTGTTAGCAAGGTATTCTACCAGCCTTTGCCCTGGGATCCCAGTCAGCTGGATTCTTACTGAGGTTCTCAGCATAGTCTGTACTTCATGCAGAGAGGAGTGTTGGAGATTGATTTTCCCTGTCCTCTGAAAGCTTCTTATCTGCTCTATTAATAAACTAGATTAATCTGGGCTTGGAGCTTATCTGTTGAGCTGGATGTGTCCCAAGGCCAAAACCTTGAGAAGCCAGGGGCCACTAAGATGGTGGCTGGGACAGGCTGTCCTGTCTATGCCTCTGTTCTAGTTGCCTCCCTGCCAGCTGTGGTCAGTGACCTGAGCCTAGCTCAGCTATGGCAGCAAGGCACTCTCTCCCTGCTGGAGCCCTCACCCTGAGATACTAGCAGCCAAGATTCCAGAAACCTCAGGAGACTGAGCACAGTAGTTTGGGGAGGGGTCCTAGGACCTTCCTTCTTCCTTTTCTTTAAACCCAAATATCTTTTAAGTTGAGTTGAGCAGGAGGGTCCCCAGATCTGTCCTTATGTTAGATTTGGTTTTCTGTCCCCTCACAGCACTTTGTTTTTGATTGGTATGGAAGGATTTTCACAGAAGACTAGGCTTTTGCTGCTTCTCAGTGGCCATCTTAACTCCCTGTTTCTGTTTCTCTAAGTCACCCTAGGCTGGAAAAATGACTCACTGTGACATTTTCTTTGCTTTCCCAATCAGAATTTAGTCTGGTAAATTTTTTTAGAATTTGATTGAGTAGGTGTTTTTTTTATCTTTGTGGAGAAGGTTTGGTGAGGGAGCTAGGATTTATTTTTTCTGGATATTATGACGTTTTTGATTCTGCCTTTAATTCCTTTTCTTTGAATTTTGAAAAATGATTTGTCCTTTTAGGTTCCTTAAGCATCTATTCAAAATTTATTGTGCATATAATGTTAAAGTGTTGACCTAAATTGTTTAGTAGCTAAATTCAGTGTTTTTTATCAATACTCATTTTCCTTGATGTCTTTGAGCCTTTTACACTGTTAAATCTCTGCCCCATGATATTCTTTTCTCTAGGTTCTCAGAACACTACTCTTTCTTGTTTTTCCTCCAATTTGATTGCTCCTTCTTAATATTCTTTGATGGATCCTTCTCTAGAACATGTCCTCTAATTCTGTGTGTCCCGGAGGGGTCTTTCTTGGTTCTTTTCTCTTTTCCTTCTATATGATTTCACTTGGTAATTTCAGCAGCTCCCACGAATTTTATTGCTGTCTCTATACTAATGATCATCTTCAACTACCTTTCAGACATCTCAAACTGGGAGTCCAATGAATACCTTAAACCAAACATGTCTAAAATAGAACTCATTATATTTTCCCCTAACTCTTCACCTACTTACCCTATTCCTATTGTTGTGTGGAGATGCAAAGCATGGAATCCCTGCAAAGGTACAGGGATAGCCTCACCCAGAATTCCAGGGGACCCCCCTGGAGAACTCTGGGTGAGGGGGCAGTTGAGAAGGGTTTGAGACAGTTATTTTGTGGAGGTTGAAGTGAGCAGACACTCTGCTTACTACTCAAGACTTAGGGGTTCACCTGAGGTGGCCGTTGTAGCATAAGCCAGTGGTTTCTACTCATAGGGTTAGCCTGTTTGTTATTACTATTCTTCATTAATATCAATATATAATTACTTAGTGATTAGAGAGTAAAGATATTCATTAATAGCAAGAGTGCCAGTTTTAGTTAAGTGCTTCATCCCCTCCTGTGGGGAGGGGGAAGGGCAGCATCTACTTAACAGTTCAGGGTCTCCTCTCATTATCTTAAAACCTTCATTAACCTTCTCTAGTTTCCTTGTTATTACTTAATATGACCCTTATCTTCAAATCTGTGCCTGGTAGTTATTTGGGGGGATACTCACAACTCAGTCTGAACATCTAGTTTGAATCCTGTTGGCTGCCAGTTTAAGAAGATCTCCTCTGTCCTTCAACAGTTAGATAGCTAGCTTCTATATACTCATCTTACTGACCTGTGAGGAATATAAATTAAAGAAAAGGAACATCATTGGGGTTTCAGCCATAACAGAAACTTACCAGAAGAATCTTATTCCTGTCTTCATTACCAACTGAAGCAGTAACAGTTAGAGGGGGAGGGGTTGGAGAGCCAGGAGTGGTTAGCCCCCTCCTTTCCTCACTGAAGCCTGTCAATCTCTGGCCTTTGACTTGAAGCTCTAATATTGGCCCTGACGCATTATCTGCTTCTCCAAATTATCTGTTATTATCATCCTAACACTATCAAGGGAAATTCTATCATCTCAGTTCCTCAGGCTCACAACCTAGGAGTCATCCTAGATTCCTCACTCTCTTCCTCCCATACCCAACCTTTTGTCAAGATCTATTAATTTTATCTTTCCCATATCTCTTAAATATGCTTTCATTTCTGATACAGCCTCTTTTCTTCCAAATGCCCTTATCATCTCATGCATATACTATTGCAATAGCCTGCTGGTGGGTCAGCCTGCCTAAAATCTCTCCTCATTCTAATCCATCCTCAATTCTGTCACCAATATGATTTTCCTAACTGAAGTCTCACACACACACACACACACACACACACACACACACACACACACACACACACAATTCCAGTGGTTTCTCACTGCCTCAAGGATTAAATACAAAATACTCAGTTTGGAATTCAAAGTCTTTTATAACTAGTCATCTCCTACCTTTCTAGTCTTCTTATAACTTACCCTCTGAAAGATACTCTTCTATACAGTGATACAGGACTCCTGGCTATTCCACAACAAGATACTTTTCTTTTGCTTTTTACCCATTCCTGGAATGCTTTCCCTCCTCTATTCTATCTACTGGCCTCTGTAAGAATTTAAATATAGGTTTTTATGCTAATATGAAAGTTCTAAAGTAATATTGTGGTTGCTGATTTTAAAAATCAACTAAGTCTTGAGTCTGTTAGCCACTCTTAACAATTTAGTTTAATTGAGATATAGTAAAAGAGAGAAGTGTAGGAAGGAAGTAGAAAGTATTGCCTAGGTAGATCCTCAATAATTTCTGTCCAAAGAAATCCAGCTCAACACCTAGCAAAAGCTCCCTCAAGTCCCAATCTCCATGTGGAGTCATGGTAGTCTCTCAAGCCAGGAATCCTGATGGTGCCTTCAGCCAGGGTTCCACCAATGCAGCCACCTCCAAAGCCATGGCAGGAATCTCCATAACCAATCTCTCCAAAAGCCAGGAAAGGAAGGCCTCCCTAGAACCAATCTCTCCAGAAGCCAAGAAAGCAAGGCCAGCTGTGCACCCAGCAAACCAACACAGGATCCAAGAAAAGTCTCCTCCTCTAGTCCAGCTTACCAATGTAGAGAGAATACAAAGATGAACTCCAAAGGAGAAGTTCAAAGGAGAAGTCTCTTGGACAGGAAGTTCAGGAGTTTTTAATTGTACTTCTTTCCATGTCACTTCCTGTCCCTTCCCCACTTTACGGGAACCAATCGTAGTCTTTCAATTTGCCTAGAACTGCCCTGGAGTGAGGCAGTGGCCTCTGGAGTTGTCATCCACTCTAGCAAGTGACTTGCAAACTCTCTTACTTAGTGTCAAGTAGGAATACTTTAAGTTCATGATTTGGTTAGCTAAAAATAGGCAAAGGGAGAGTTAATCCTATCTTTACACCTCTATGGCTTCCTTTAAGTCCCAAATAAAATCCCATTTTCTACAAAAAGCTTCCCCTAACTCCTTTTAATTCCATAACTTTCCTTTTACTTTTCCTCTCTGTAATTGGAATCTGAACCCCAGAACTACAATTCTCAGCACCCTACTCTCCTTCTCACCTTACATTCTGATGTAGGCAGGATATAAATTCTGTGAAGCCCTGCCTCTTGCTCAGTCTTCCTGTGATCCTGTTTGGTGGAGGTGGTGTGAGGCAAGTGGCAGGTGAATCTACTCACGTAGCCTTTTATTTTGGTTAGATAATTATGTTTTTATACCTCTATTTCCTTTTTATTCCTTTACTTCAAATGAAATAAAATAAACTTTATAAAATATAATTCTTGAAGTGTTGGATATTAATTTAAATCCTATATCTCCTATTTATCCTGTATATAGTTTGCTTTGTCTATAGTTGTCTACATGTTCTTTCCTCCATTAGATTGTAAGTCTATTGAAAGATGGGATTGCCTTTTGCCTCTTTTTGTATACTTAGTGCTTAGCACCGTGTGTGGTGCATAGTAGGAGCTTAATAAACATAGGTAGATTATTTTTTCCCCAACTGGATTCCAATTTTTCAGTCAAATAGGGAATCCTTTCCCAAGTAGTTTATGTTGTTGAATTTCTCCAGGTATTACTTTTCTTTTCTTTTCTTTCCTTTTTTTTTAATTTAATTTTTTAGAAAAATTTTTTTCCATGATTCCATGATTCATGTTCTTACTCTCCCCTCTACCTCCCTAGCCACCCCCCCCCATAGCCAACGTACATTTCCACTGGTTTCTTCATGTGTCATTGATCAAGACCTATTTCCATATTATTGATAATTGCACTAGGGTGGTTGTTTAAAGTCTATATCCCCAATCATGTCCGCATCAACTCATGTGCTCAAGCAGTTGTTTTTCTTCTGTGTTTCCACTCCTTTACTTCTTCCTCTGAATGTGGATAGCATTCTTTTCCATAAATCCCTCAGAATTGTCCTGGGTCATTGCATTGCTGCTAGTACAGAAGTCAGTTACATTCTATTTTACCACAGTGTATCCGTCTCTGTGTACAATGTTCTCCTGGTTCTGCTCCTTTCACTGGAGGTTGTTCCAGTTGACATGGAATTCCTCCAGTTTATTATTCTTTTGAGTACAGTAGTATTCCATCACCAACAGATACCACAATTTGTTCAGTCATTCCCCAATTGAAAGGCATACCCTTGTTTTCCAGTTTTTTGCTACCACAAAGAGCGTAACTATAAATATTTTTGTGCATGTCTTTTTCCCTATGATATCTTTGGGATACAAACCCAGCAATGGTATGGCTGGATGAAATGGCAGGGAATCTTTTCGCGCTCTTTGGGCATAGTTCTAAATTGCCATCCAGAATGGTTGGATCAGTTCACAACTCCACCAGCAATGTATTAATGTCCCAATTTTGCCCGTGTATTACTTTTCTTGATGCTTCTGTTGAATCAGTTACTTTTGCTACTTTCTCAAAAGAAAGAAGTCTACTGTGGAGCAAATTTTAAGTTCCTAAAGGAAACACATTTCTTGATCCATATAATTCATTATAGAGCTTCAACATGTAGCAACAGCCCAGCTACTATTAATCCAAGAATAGCCAAGGTAAGGAAAATGCAACAAAATGTATGTTCACTTGATGGTACACTCTTTAGTAAAAGTCCCAAACTATTAAGTACACTTACATGTGTCCTATATATCATAAATTCTATCACCATGGGTTGGGATTTGCATCCTTGTTAGTCTTCCCTGCCCAGTGTCATATATTACAAAGGATCCTAGGGTTGCAACCCATTTTTGACTGTCAGCTTTCAACTTGACCCTGGCTGAAAATATCTGGGGGTTGTCGTCAGTCCATATTTGAAAAAGAGTTCTGTTCACATAGCCTCAGAACTTATTTTTACACTTATGATTTCCATTGGAAAGACTATGGGTGAAGAAGTTAGAGATAAAAGAAAGACTTGAAATGAAAAAAATTGTGAAAAATTATGTAGATGACTTGGAGTGGCTTGGAATAATGTTGATAAAAGGCTGGATTTAGGAAGGATAAACTGAGGAAAATCTGAAGAAGAGCTCTAGATGTTGGTCCATATTCTGCTTCTGGGTGAAAAGAGAGGTAAGAGCAAAGACAGTGAAGAAAGATATATGAAAGAATTAAGGAGAATAAAGGAGAACTAAAGAATAGAATATGAAGAGGAAGTCTCAAGAAAGCAAATGAGAAGAGAATTGGCAATACAAGGCAAGGTAAGAAAGAAAAGGTAAGTGAAATAATTGGAAAGTAAAGAAAATCAACCAACTAGATTTGTAAAAGAAATAAATAGGTGAAACAGATAGAAGATTGGTGGAAGATGAAGGGGATGTGGGAATGGCTATAGAATTATTGAGATTAAGGCAAGGAAGCATGGGTTCCTCAAGTTATTAAGAGGTAATAATAATTTATAGGCAGAGCCAAGAAGTAGCAGGAAACAATATATCTGGGTTCAAACTCCTCTAAATAGAGTTAGATTTCCCTTATTGGGGAAATCCAGAAAAAAGTACTTTGTCCAGCCCAGATAGTCTGAGTGGTCTGCTGATCTTGTAGAAAGATTTAGGCCAGAAGCACCCCAAGAATCTATAAAGAAACTATACATCAGGGCAAACAGAGCTCCCAGACTAGAGCAAGGACACTGCCAGATCTATGCCAGAAGCACAGAGAGGAAACATGCGCCAACTATTAGTTCTAGGTCCTAGGTCCAGGATTGAACAAGGGACTTGCAAAGAGATGAGATTCTTGTATAAAGAAGTCTTGAGGAGTATACCAAGAAAGGAAGAAGTTCAGAGTAGACAGGAGTAGCAGTTTTATTTAGACCCCAGGTACACAGTAGGATCTCAGTTTCAGTATCTAGCCCAATATAAAAGGAATAACTATGGGAGGAATCCAAGACAAAGGGAAGCCTAGAATCCTGTTACTTGTGTAAATAGAATAGCCAGATCCTATTAATAGTCAAAAATCTACCCAACCCAGGCGTGCTAATGATGTCACTCCCACCTCCCTTAGTGGGGAGGGGAGACGAGTT
>NW_025368206.1:0-1748 GCF_016433145.1 Gracilinanus agilis | reverse complement strand
GAAATTCCATCAAATTTTCAGTTCAGTTATTCTAATTGTAGCTTCTCTACTATGTTTAATCTCCTAACTCTCACTAATAAAAGCAACTTGGGTCAAGGTGAGTGTTTAAGTACCTGTCCTGTCTGAGTAGTGGGGATAACCCAAGAAGTTAGGATTATTGTGGTTCTGTATCTTATGAGTCACTATTTGGTGAATTAACAGTATTCTTATCAATGAACCAGCCAGAATTAACTAGCTTTTAGAAATAAAATACAATTAATGAACGACAACAGGAACCAGTGCAAAAAGATTCTCCTCTTTCTTTGTATGTGTAAGGTCTTTGTGGGCAGTGGCTCAAGCAGATATATCAAGGAAGTGATTTGTAGTTCCTTTTCTCTCTTTGTTCAATCCTCATGGAGTTCTCTTTTGAAATATGTAGTTGTCTTTTGAGCTTTGAATGCCAATGTCCTAGTAAAATTCTGAGACTGCATGTTTGTGCTTTGTTTCCAGTGCAGATAGTACCTTCAGATATTATTGTTAATAGAACATTGCTACCAATGCCAAGAGAAAGCCAAAATTTCTGACTTTTAGAACTCTATGAGGTCATCCTCTGGTCAAGATACAACTTGTATCTCTCTCCCCAACCCCAACCCCAACTCTCATTCCATATCCAAAGTTTGGATAGCATTGCTCACCTCTAGCATAGTATGCTATTGGATTCTGAACTGATATTTTTGTTTTACCCAAGCCCCAAACTGCATGACTTCTTTTCATCACCTAACTATGAGGAATTTTCAGGATTGTGTCATTTGATTTCAATCAGTTTGGACCTAAATTAATACT
This sequence comes from Gracilinanus agilis, assembly GCF_016433145.1. Taxonomy (NCBI): domain Eukaryota; kingdom Metazoa; phylum Chordata; class Mammalia; order Didelphimorphia; family Didelphidae; genus Gracilinanus; species Gracilinanus agilis. The sequence continues at coordinate 926 of NW_025368206.1, read as the reverse complement.
TTAAATGATTGATTCAGTAGAAGCTATTAGGAATGGTTTCAATTTAAATTACATCTTTGATTGATTCTCAAAATCAAAGAATCATTCTCACTTGATAAATGTATTAGTATGTAGAGCATCTCATTAATTATATTAAAGCATATGAGACACCTCTCTTGCATAATTAATTTCAACAAGTATTTATTTAGCACCTACTACATGCAAATTACAGAAATAAGTGCCGAGAATACAATAAAAAATATGACAGTCTTCAGTTTTAAAGGGCATGATTTTTAGTGTTGTCTACAGAATATAAGAAGAGAAATACATCAAGCCTTTGAATTCTTATATTTCTACCAGCCCTCAGGACTCATTTCAACTTGGTGTAGTCCTTGACAGAGTCCACTGTTATTGGTGTGCTTCTTTACCAGAGCATTATCTCCTTCTCATACCTGGATAATCAAGTGAATTTGGGTGACATTTTCTAATGAAATACATATTCATCTGACTTCAATCTTTTATATACATTAATTCCATTTCTAAGGATTGTTTTTTTCTTGCCTTAAGTCTAGGAGAAGAAAAAGGCATTGTGGGAACTTTTGTGAAACTCTCCTCTCCCTCAGACCTCAACCCTGCTAAATTCTCTGCCACAGACCACCAGGTACAGAATTTGTTTTTTTTGTTTGTTTTTTTGTTTTTTTGTTTCTAAAAGCTAGTTAATTCTGGCTGGTTCATTGATAAGAATACTATTCACACACTAAATGGTGACTCATAAGGTACAGAACCACAATAATCCTAACTTCTTGGGTTATCCCCACTACTCAGACAGGACAGGTACTTAAACACTCACCTTGACCCAAGTTGCTTTTATTAGTGAGAATTAGGAGATTAAACATAGTGGAGAAGCTACAATTAGAATAACTGAACTGAAAATTTGATGGAATTTC
>NW_025368205.1:0-5198 GCF_016433145.1 Gracilinanus agilis | reverse complement strand
TATATATATATACACATCAGTATAAGGGGAGAATGATAATTTTTACAATATAAGAAAATCAAATACTTGGAGCTTCTTTTACAAAAAAATCACAACAAAACATACACACACACACACACACACACACACACACACACATATATATACATGAAACAAATACATTTAAACAAAACAGATGAATTTAACAAAACAAATTAATTTTAGCAGTATAAATGAATTTAAAACCAGACAAATTAATTTAACCTCCCCACCAAAAGTTCAAAATTTTGGACATCCAGTTGCTCTCTTAGGCTCCTGGATTAGCATGCATTCTCCATGTGGTCTGCACAGGCATCTCCATTTGGATTCTAGGAGGTAGTAAATCTCTTTTCCTAAAATAACAAACTTTCCATATGAAATAAAAACACATTCCCCCCTGAGGAGGACAGAAAGAAACAAAGAAATCACAGAGAGATATATGGCTGAGGCAGGAGGCATATGAATCATTGCCAATCAAATTCATCAGAAAAATTAGCACAAAAAAGCCAAATGACTATTGGATGAAAATTCTAAACATCCAATCCTAAATTTTATATGGAAAAAATTCTAAATAAGAAAAAGCAAAATCACATTGGGTCTTTGAATAATTCCCAATTAAAGTAATCCATGTCCCACATCATGCACTTACCCACTTAGCAACCAGGAACCCAGTTAACCACCATAGCAAGAAAATTAGGAAAAAGGACAAGATTGTATTTATTGGTCTGACATTATGTCATTTCTTCTTTTCTTCTTTTGTCATTTCTTCTCAGGGATAGAATATGGAGCCAGAACAGCCAATTGTTAGGTACTGTAAGAAGGAAAATTTTAGGTATTTATAGATATATATTAAAATATGTGGCCGCCAGGAATCAACAATTCAGGTTGATTCCGTAATTAAATCAGACCCAAGTCAGCATCGGGTTGAGGAGTTTATTTACAATCTGGTAGGTAAAAAGTAGGAATAAAGAGAAAGGGAGAAGCTAGTCCAGGCCAAAGGCCTGGACGGAGAGAGAAGGTTAAAAGGCTAAATAAATGAAGCTGCAAACCGCAAGGCCTAACAGCCAGATAGGCAGAGTTTAGAAATGGCCCAGCTAGGCCAAGGAAGTCAGCCTAACTTACCCATGTGACAATACAGAGTATAAGCGTTCTGTGGTCTCAGGAGATGCTTCTGCTCCCAGTTTGAGACGGCAACTACCCCCACAGGAAGTTCACTAACTTACTTAAAGAGATAGTGTCTTTCAGCACTTCCTGTGGTCTACCTCTAATTCAAATGAACAAATGGCAGTTTCTACATTGATTTGGACTGCCCAAAGGGCAGTCCCTTATTCTTGATTTGTTACTCATTGTCACGTGTGGGTAACTCGTCTCCCCTCCCCACTAAGGGAGGTTAGGGTGACATCATTAGCACGCCTAGGTTGAGTAGATTTTTGACTATTAATGGACTCGAGCTAATTCCATTTACACAGTACTTGATATAAATTTTCACAAGGAGTGTAGTTTGAGGGGTCCTACATCTTAACATATGTTAAACATTGCAACCTTAATTCTCACACTAGGTTCAAGTCCTTTTTATTGGCATAGAAGTCTCATCAATCATAGTAGGATTGGTTCCTCTCTTTTTGACCTGTTACCATTTTGGGCATCATTCAGGTTAAGTACATGCTGCTTCGGCACTGTTTAAGTATCTGTGCTTCTTTGGCACTGTATAGATGAAATCTGTGCTCCTTTGTTGATCTCATTTCTTTGAATCAGATATATGTCAAAAGTCCTATATTAGTTAAATACCAATGGTAGTTTCAGTAGTCTAAGGCTTTTGGGTAGGCATTTACAGTTAGAACAAATGGATATACTAAACCTATACTAATCTAATAATCAAAAACTTTCAATTTAGATAACTTGTGCTTAAAATTTCAATATATATATATATATATATACGTATATATATCTCCTATAATCAGTGACAATGAAAAATATATCTATTGCAATTCATGTCACTTAAGGAGGGTAGTCTATAAAGGTTCTTACCCAAGAATTTAGATGCATTTCCTCTTAGCTTAGCCATGATCCACAGTGTGAGTGCAAATGAGATGAAACAATGGAGTTACAAAAGCAATAATAAGAAAATACAAGTTTCACAAAAACCACAAAATGCATTTCAAGTCAAATTCAATACAAGCCTCTTAATATATATAATATATATATTAATATATGTTGAAATCTTTCAAAATATACAAAATACAAATTTTCCAAATCATTAATACAAAGTAAATTGTTATGGTCTCCCATAAAGGTATATGTCAAATACTGGATCGCACAAATAAAGATAAGGGGTAGACAAGGACTGTATTGTAAAATCTGCTTCTTCTTCTGCTATTTTTAAGGGAGACAAAACTGAAAAGGGTTAATAGCAACAAAACAACAAAAGCAATAGAATTTAAGGGATACCTCCTTCTGCCCTACATGGAGGAGGAGTAGCAACCTGAGTAGTGGATGGATGAACTCCACTTTGAAGATACTGTTTGGGGATCATTTGTTGTGGATTATCCACTTTATTATCAATTGTGGAATTGTTAAATTCCTATAGTTATTGTTCTGATGGTTATTGTTTCTGAAATTAGTATTGTTCTTGAAATTATTGTAGTTATTATTAATCCTCATTGTCTGGAACAACTTTCTGCAATTCATCATTAAGTGACCCTTTCTTGTTACAGAAATGGCAGGCCAGAGATGAATAAATAGACTCTTGGAGAGGGGCAAGTGGTATTGGTGTAGTATCATGCCCACTTTCCTGCTTTTCTATTTTATTTCATAAAGATCTCAGTTCTTTTTGTATGGTATCCAATATATCATTAGTTTGTACCTTTATCTCTTCATGTCCTTTAGTGACAGACATATACAGCTATTCTCCTTAATTAGTCCAGATCCATTGCATCTTAAATTAATCCTGGACCACTATGCTAGAATTGTTTGCAAATTGTCACCTTATTTGTCATATGCCTTGCTCTGTCAATAAATCCAAGTCCAAATATTAAGCTCCCATTTCAATAAGCCTATCCATAAACTGAGAGGAAGTTTCATCATCATTTTGCATTAGGCAATCAAATTTGGTTCAGTTGTCTGGATATTCTGCACATTCTTTCATTGCTTTTAACATGTGTAGCCCTAGCATTATTTAACTGCAAATATTCCTCAAGATCATTGTAATTCTAATGAGGATCCTCACATGGCCAACGTCTGCATTTCTTCCTTGGGCCTTATTTACATGAGAGATGATTTTGTTTCTTTCTCTCTCTGTCAGGAAGATCTGGAGTAATTTTTCCACGTCCTTATAGGAAGGATTGTATTGGAAAAATATGTCATCCATCCTTTTCATTACAGCTATGGGTTCATCATTATAATTTGGAACATATTTTTAAAATTCTTTGATATCTTGAGGAGTGAATGGAGTATGGTCTGTTAAATTTATCATATTTCCAGATAGGTCTAATGTAGGCATTTCCCTTAAGGGGAAAAGGCCATCACAGGAATCGGAACCATATGAATCAGAATCATAGCATGGTTTTTGTTTCTTTTTAATTATTTTGGTGCTTACTGTGGCAGAACAGGTCTTTTGAGGTGTTTGAGTGCCTACCCTGGCATAGGTAGGAACTGATACGGTCTTGGTTGGGGTTGGTTGTGGGTTGGGAGAAGGGACAGGAGAGGACAGGGTGTCAGGAGAAGTAGCAAGGGAGGGAGGGTTGGCCAAGAGATGCACAAGATGAGAGGAGAGTTTCTTCACATCCATGTCTTTCTCTATTTCAGGAGAAATAGGAGAAATAGGACTTCCCTGAGTATTTCAGGAACAGCCTCACAAAATTTGGAATCCTCCTTTTCCACTGCACCATGCATAGAGTATTTAAAATTGTCCAATTGGATTTTGCCTTGCACTTTCCTATTTGCAGCCATTTGCTTCGTCATATTGAAAATTAAGAAAATGAGATTCCTTAGTAGCATCAGAAGAAGGAACTATTCAGAAACCATAAAGATTTCCAACTTGGCAAAAGCCAAAAAGTTCTCCTGTATAGAAGTGATCATATTGAGAGGCTTCTATTTATTTATTTAGCTAGCTCCACTCATTTATTAGTTCATTCATTCATTCATTTATTTATTTGTGTATTCGGTATATTTATGATTTTTATTGATTGATTAATTGATCAATTTAGTTTAAACTGCAAAAAAAATTAATTTTGCATGTGTTTGATTTTGCTATATATTATGTATTATTGGTGCTGCCCTCTAGTGGTAGCTTAGCAGAAAAAAGGGAGGGGGGGACACACTGAGTGCTCAGTGCTGGCCTCTAGTGGCCAAGAGTCAGTAACACAGGGGGAGGAGAATTAGTGGGTTTGAAGCTAAAATGGATGATGAGATCCCTCAGACTGATAATAAAGGTAAGTATTTTTTTTTTAGTGTTTGGGGTTTTTAGTGTTGCCTTTTAAAAAAAGGCAAAATCTCTCCAGAGGGAGAGATTCGAGCTAGTAGGGGGCAGTAGGGAGTTTTGGCTGGGGTGGATGGAAGGCAGAGAGGGACTGTGTTTTTTCCAGACCCCTGCTGGTTTTTGACAGCAGACCCCCCTGCTGGGTTTTAGCCCTACAAGGGTGAGGGGGATTAGGGTTAAGGCTCCTGGGTTGGGGTGGGGGGATTTAGAACCTTTGCAAAGGCAGAGGAGCTCAGCAGGGGTTTAATAGGGGAAGGGACCCCCCTCTGGGCTGGGTTTGGGTGGGAAATCTTTTACTTATCAGTTAGGCAGTAAGGCAGGCAGATAGGTAGGTTCAGGGTCCCATCTGGTCACCAAATAAAATGTGAAGGGGTGAAGGGAGGAAGGTAAAAGGAAGGATAGATGGGAGAAAGGAAGGTAGGTAGTGGTCCCAAGCCCCAGTAGGGGGAAATTGAATAGAGCCCTTTAGGGCTCAAATAAAAGATCAGAGAGCAACTTAGGGTTTAGAATAGCTAGGTTTTAATTAGATTAGGAAAGGGAAGGGTTAGGTAGGGGAAATGGGTCTCCCAGCTAGAGAGAGTCCAAGATCAGAGAGAGTTAGCCAGCCTCCTGGCTGGAGAGAGGGACTCCAGGGTAGAGAGAGCTAAAAGGTGCCCAAACCCTCCTTCTTATACTTTCTCCAACACCTCCCACAAAGGAAGTG
>NW_025368204.1:0-11950 GCF_016433145.1 Gracilinanus agilis | reverse complement strand
TTCTTGTTGTCTTGAGAGATCATTAGTTTCTACTTGCTCAATTCTAGCCTTTAGGGATTGATTTTCGGCCATAATCTTCTGGTAATCGGCCATAATCTTTTGGTTTTCGGCCATAATCTTCTTTTTTTCGGCCATAATCTTCTGGTATTCCTTTTCAATCTGGTCATTTCTTGTGTTCAATTTGCTTATCAGTTCATTTGGTTTCTGAGCCTCGCTTTCCAGTTGCAAGATTCTACCTTTTAAGCTGTTATTTTCTTGCCAGATCTCTTCCATTTTCCTCAAAATCTCAGATTTGAACTCTTCCATAGGTTGTGAGGAGTTTTCCTTATTTGGGGAGGGTCTGGATGGTTGTTTGTTCTCCTCCTCTGTTTGCTCGGTTGTCTGGATTTTCTCTGTGTAGAAGCTGTCGAGTGTTAAAGACTTCTTTTTTTTGTTATTATTCTTTCTCTTCTGAATTTCCTGTAACTGGTTAGCCATCATTAGCCCAGCAGCTTCTCAGGTTTATCCTCGCTCTCAGTGTCTGTCTGAGATCTATTGGCTCCTGAGGACTGAGTTTTAGTTTTTTCCAAGGTCAAGCCCCCTGGTGGATTCCCTTGCTAGAACCTCTGCAGGAGGTTTCTTTACAAGTCTCAGGGAGCTACTTCCACAGTCGTATACCCGTCTGCACTGGTTCCCCACTTGGGCTTTAGTTCCTGGTTGTGTTTGCCTCCACCCACGCCTCTGCTCAGCCGGCACCCAAGCCTCTGCTCAGCCGGCACCCACGCCTCTGCTCAGCCGGCGCTCCGCTCCCAGCTTCCGCTCCCGCGCGTTCGCGCGCGCTCAGCTTTTGCGTGCGTTCTTGACTTAATGGGGTCCTAAGTCTTGCTGCTCTCAGGAACAGGTCCCGGAGCTGCTGATGACTCGATGGGTGCCCCAAACTTGCTCTATTTCTTTTTAGCTGGGTTCAGAGCTATAGGTGAGTGTGGAGGGGGTGGGGGTGGGGCGGTTGCTCAGCTCGCGCTTGAGTGAGAGCCCTTTTTAGCTTGGAAATGTCTCGATTCCACGTACCTTCCACGCTGTGCCCTGTTGTGGGGTTCCTCCGTTCGTCTGGACTTGTTTTTATGTCCCCTTGAGGAGTTTTGTGTGTTTCGGTCAGGAGAGGTTAAGAGCTGCTTCTTACTCTGCCGCCATCTTAACCCGGAAGCCAGAATAAAAATTTTGAAGACACAAAGAGATAAGAATAAGAAAGGAACAAAAGAGTTGTTTAAGAGCACTGATGTCCAGGGAACTCACCTTAAGTTTATAAAAGAGATGTACAGAATATGGAAAATAAGGAGAATGACATGATCCAAGAAAATGCTGCCAGAAGTGATACAGCTTGGAATATTGGAAGAAAAGCTTATGACTATACAGACACAAAAGTTTTGTCTTTTATTTATTTACATTTTAGCTATAATTCATAGAAAAAAGGTCAGATACTTTCAGTAGAAGCAATAATGATGACTAACAATAGAAGGGAGGCCAGTCTTCTGAATTCTTCTGTCTCTTTTTGATTAAGAAGGCAAATGACTTTTCTCCTGTAAAAGAGAGAACAAAAATGGGCAAGAGGAATAAGGAAGGAAATAGTGAGAGTACTTCATTTAGCTTGCTGCATTGAAGTCTCCTGACCCCAAAGAATTACATCCCCAGGTGCTCAAAACTAGTGGATGTGATTTCTGAACTATTATTAGTGATATTAGAAAAATTTTGGAGAAGGGAAGAAATTCTTCAGGATTAGAGAAAGACTGGAGAAGGGCAAATGCCTTCATCTTTAAATAAAGGAAGAGAATAACCTTCACAGGGCAGCTAGATGCCACAATGGATAGAGCACTGTGTGTTTGCAATCAGGAAAACTCATCTTTGTGAGTCCAAATCTGGCCTCAGACACGTACTAGTTGTGTGACCTTTGGCAAGTTATTTAACTTCGTTTACCTCACTTTCCTCATCTATAAAATGAGTTTGAGAGGGAAATGGCAAACTACTTCAGTATCTTCACCAAGAAAACCCCAGAATTGGGTCAGAGAGAATTGAACATACCTGAGATGACTGACCAACATAGTCTACAAACCATGGGCTAGTGAACTTGACTTTGTTTCCTGGGGAAATTCTAGAAAAAAAAGTTATTAAAATGGTGAGTAACTAGCAATGGTAATATATCTTTTACAGAAAGTCTTTTCTGATCCCTCTTCATTATAATGCTATCCCTTTGTTGAGTCTGTCTAATTTATCCTACATATTTAGCATATTTTTGCACAGTTGTTTGTATGTTCCCTCCCTGATTAATAATAAACTGTGAACTCCTCAAGAGTAGAGATTATCTTTTGCTCTTCTTTGTACCTCCAGTGCTGGGTATATAGTAGGCACTTAATGTTTAATGACTAATGAATTCAAAGAGCCAGCATGCTTTCATCAAATCTGGTCATACTTGATAAATCCTTTTTTTTTCCTCCCCTTTTCTGGCAGGGATACAAAAAGGGTAGATTATGACACTACTCTAGTTATAGTTACCTAAATTTTAGTAAAACATTTGATAAGATCACTAAGCTATTTTTGAACCATGACTCTTGCAGACCCTCTTCTTCCCACTGAAATTCAAACTCTGACCTTGGCAGAGACAGCAAGATGGACTGAGCACTGGGCCTGGAGTCAGGAAGATCTGAATTAAAATCTAGTTTCAAATACTCCCTTAACTGTGCAGCTCTGGGCTAGTCACTCAACCTCTATTTGCCTTAGTTTCCTCAATTGTAAAATGAGGTTAACAAGAGTATCTACCTCTCAAGGTTGCTCTGGGGATCAAATGAAATAATAGTTGTAAAGAACTTACCACAGTGCCTGGGCCCATAGTAGGTGACTGATAAATATTTATTTCCTTCTTCCCTTGGAACTCTGGGTTCTAAAAGGTGATCTTTTCCTATATCTTTTCTTGAACTAGGCACTATATTACTTTCTTGACTTTTCCAGCCATGGCCCTATCATGTTAGCCCCCCAAAACTTAGATTCTCCCCTTGGGATCCTGGACTTTCTCCTTAGCAGAATAGAGTAGTGCATTTAAACTTGACCATGAAGTCGGGAAGACCTGAATTTCACTGCAGGAATTTACTAGCTGTGTGACCTGGAGCAAGTAATTTAATTTCACTGTGCCTCAGTTTTGTCATTTGCAAAATCTGGAGATTGTATGTAATGCCTCTAAGTTCTAAACCTATGATCCTATGATTATTCTTGGAACCAAGCCACAAAATCACTTCCTCTCCATCTCCAATCCAATTCACTTATAGAAGTTCACATCCTTTCTCATTTTTTCCAGTGATAGTTAATCTTTGCGTATTCTTTTCCCATATTATAAGGTAAGCTTATTGAAAGCAGAGACCATCTTGCTGGTCTGTCTTTCTTGTGCTTAGTAAAGATTCTTTTTTATTCACTGATTTTTGTGAAAAGTATGTAATTTGTATTTGGGTTTAGAATTAACTGAATGGTCGGAATCAGTAATCATTAACACTCTAAGGTCAAATTGGCAGGAGGTCTCCAGTGGACCAAACCAGGGAGCTCTACTATTTAATGATGTTGTCAATATTTTAAATAAAGCAATATTTGGTATCCATATAAAAATTCATATGCTGCAAAGGAAGAAAGGAAGTAATCACTTATTAATCATCTATTAAGTGCCAGACAATGTGCTAAGCACTTTGCAAATATTATTAATCTCATTTAATCCTCACAATAGTCCTGAGAGGTAGGTGTTGTGATTATCCCCATTTTATAGTTGAGGAAACTGCCAAAGACAGGTTAAGTGACTTTCTAGATCACATAGTGTCTGAGATAGAATTTGAACTCTGGTCTTCATAACTCCAGGCTCAAAGTTCTATTTACTATGCCACTTAATTTCCAAAGCTAAAAGGGATAGGTAACATAATGGACAACAGAGTCAAGATCTAAAATGTTATTGACAGATAAAAGCATAAAAAAGAATCTAATAAGATCACATCAAAATAAGGATAAATGTAAAGTTCTATATTTGGGTTCAAGAATCAACTTGAAAAGTCTATTTTGGGGGTGGGATATATGATTAGCTAGAAGTCTGAATAAGATATGACAGTCTTTGTTAATTGTAAGCTTAACACCAGCCAGTAGTAAGATAATAGCCAATAAAGCTAATGCTATGTTGGATTACTTTAAACAAGGCATAACTTCCAGAAACAAAGGATTTATATAGCTCCTTCATACTCTTCCCTGATCTGATGTTATGTGGGTAATTTGAGGAAAGGTGTTTGGGATAAGGGAAATTGAAAGGAGGATGTTGGAGACTTGCTAAATGAATAATCTCGGTTTCAGGTAGGCTGGGATTAAAGGAGATTCAGGGTATAATAGGACTGAAGTCAGGAATATAACACAGAAAGGAAACAGAGATCTTTTAAGGAGAAGAGAAGTTAAACTAAACAGACAAACACAGCAGGCTTACAGACTGGGACTTAGACTCAAACACAAGCTGAGGGAAATAGACTAGACTGAAATTAACAAACAGGCTTTAGTTAATTTCACAGGAAGGGACCTGTTTTGAAGTAACACCTTCCTTCAAGATGGATGCCCCAGCTTCCCTCTAAGCCCAGAGTATGTTGTCTCTTTTCCTCTTCTTCCCACTTGATAACTAACAGACAAATTACACTAATAGGCTATTGAAACACAAAAGGGTTTATTTTGTTTGAAGGATGTTTGTTAGGAAGGTGGATCAAGGGAAAGCCCTATCAGTTGTCTCAGGAACCTCAGGTGGGGGAAGGGAAGTAAAGATGGAGTCTGAGTAAGGACCAGCCTTTAAACTCAGCTTTACAAAGTGCTGTTTCTATCTAAAGGGAATAAATGATGACTGACTAACTATAACTAATGCTGTCAATTAGGTAACCCTTCACAGATTTAACTCCTCTCTAATTACTCTCCTTATTAACTTCACAACATATAAGGTAAGGGAGGGAAGGCAGGGTGGTATTAGGAAAGGAAGATATAAAGGATTTATCTAAATAATAATTTCTTAATTAAATATGTCAAAGCTAGGCTCAATTTCAATATTAAAGTTAGGTCAGAGACAGCTCAGCTGATTCACAACCTCCCTCCACGGAAGATCCAGCCAACTGCCTCTTCTCCTCAAGATTCTAAACTCTAACAGCTTTTGGAACTCAGCCAAAGCTAGAAAAACTATATGACCCCAATTCTGTATACTACACTGACCATATTGTAATATTGGGTTACTTTAAGATGGATATAACTTCTAGAAATAAGGAATTGAAAGTTTCTCTGTGCTCGTCTCTGATCTGACCATATTTTGAAGAATTTCATTCATTTTTGTGGCACCACAGTTTTTTTGTTGCCTTTTTTAAAAACCCTTACCTTCCATCTTAGAATCAATACTGTATATTTGTTCCAAGGAAGAAGTGCAGTAAGGGATAGATAATATGGGATCAAGTGACCTGTCCAGGGTCACACAGCTAGGAAGTATCTCAGGTCAGATTTGAAACCAGGCCCTCCCGTCTCTAGGCCTGACTCTCAAACCACTGAGCAACCTACCTTCCCCCCAGCACTACAGTTTAAGAAAGAAATTTATGAATTTAGTAGCATGCAGAAAAGAATAATCAGGATGGTAAAGGTCTCTGAGTCCATACCATATAAAAATAGATTGATTCCTTCAAGACTGTAGGAGAAGACTTAGGAGAGACAAGATAACTTTCTCGAAGTAAATTGCAATGGATGACTCCAGCTTCCTTAATGTCTGACTAAGCACTCCATTGCACCTGCTTCTACTGCCTTTGTGGTCATTGGATCAAATTGTTTTCATCTGCCCCTTCAACCTGTGAAGCTTCATATGATGGGTTTGAGGTCTGTTGGTTACCTTCAACTTGGTTTAGTCCATCTAATGATGTGGTTTACTGAGATGTGACTGCTGAGCATGCTATAGTTTCTTGGAGCCACAGAGGAGAGTTGGGTGGCAGATGAACACCATAGGAGGAAAGCAGCCCTGAAAATGGCTTGGCAAACCTTTACACCAGAGGTACTAGTCTTCCCTGAACAACATCTACACCCCTTTTTAATTAGAAATATGATGCAGGTTGGTGGAGCCAAGATGGCAGAAAAAGTACACGGACCTATCCAATCTTTACCAAATTACCCTCCAAAAATCTGTGATATAATGCCTCAAAATGAATTCTAGAGCAGCAAAACAAACAAAAAGATGGGGCGAGGTAATTTTTTGGCCCCAAACCACTTAGAAAGCTGGCATGAGGGATCTAGTGCACTGGGAAAGAGGTGAGTGCAAAGCAGTGTGCCCAGGCAGGTCCTACCTTAGCAACAGGCTCTGGGTATAGCTGAAGCAGCAGCAAAGGTTTTGGGAGCTCTCAGCCACAGAGGTAAGGGCAACAGACAACTGCTCAGAAGGAAATTAGAGGGGTCCCTTTGCTAGCTCTGGGTACCAGACTCTTGTTACACTGCCAAGATGTAGATGCAAGTTGCAGTCCTGGGGTAAGGTTTCAGAATAAGCAGGAGCAATAGCATATACCAGCACTTGTAGCCACAGGGGAACAGGAGGGGATCCCAGTCACAGTTCTAAGGGGTCAGCTCTGGGAGGGGGAGAGAAGAGGGGAGAGAAAAAATAAATCATGTAACCATGGAAAAATATTTAAAAATAAAAATTAGAAGAAAAAAAGAAATTATCAAGGAAAACTTCCCAGATATTCTAGAACCAGAAGGCTGAATAGAAATGGAAAAGATCCACAAATTACTCACTGAAAGAGATCCCAAAAGAGCAACTCCCAGGAATATTATAGTCAAATTCTACCCTTCCCAGGTCAAAGAAAAAATATTGTAAGTAGCTCAAAAGAAACAAGTCAAATATCACAGAGCTACAGTCAGGAATACACAAGATTTAGCAGCCTCTACATGAAAGGATTGTAGGGCCCAAAATATAATTTTCCAGAGTGCAAAGAAACTAGGATTTCAACCAAAAATCACTTACCCAGCAAAACTGAGCCAATCCTTTAGAGGAATAAATAGGTATTCAATGAAATAGAAAGCTTTCAAAAATGCTGATGAAAAGACCAGAGCTGGGTAGAAAATTTGACTCTCAAATAAAAGATTCAAGAGAAGCAAAAAAAGGTAAACAGAAAAGAGAAATAAAAAGACATTAGACAGCGTTAAACTGTGTGCATCACTACATGTAGAGATGATTTTTGTAAGTCCAAAGAACTTTATCATCATTTAGCAGGAGTATACATAGGCTGAGGTGTGAGTTTAAGATGATGGGGTGATAGAAAAAATTAAGGCATGAGAAAGTGGAATGCTTTGGGAGGAATGGGAAGGGGAAAATAGAATGGGATAAATTATCTCACATAAAAGAGACATCAAAGAACTTTTACTGTGGACCAGAAGATAGGGGAGGTAGAGAAAGAAACATGTAAACCTTACTCTCATTAGAATTGGGTCAATGAAGGAAGAATATAAAGAATTAATAGAGTATAGAAATCAGAAATCTGTCTTACCTGGGGGCAGCTAGATAGCCCAGTGGACTGAGAGCCATGGCTAGAGACCGGAGGTCCTGGGTTCAAATCCTGACCTCAAACTAGCTGTGTGACCCTGGGCAAGACACAACCCTCATTGTCTAGCCCTTACCTTACCACTCTTCTGTCTAAGATGGAAGGTAAAGGTTAAAAATTTAAAAAAAAAGAAAGAAAATCCATTTTACCCCATAGGAAAGTAGAAGGAGCTTGGGACTGATAGAAGAGAGGGTGAATTGGGGGAAGTGAATGTCAGAAACTAAACAAGGGGAATTAGGATGGAGAGTAATACACAGCAATCATAATGGTGCAGATTTTTAATATTTCTCTAATAAGGGCTTCATTTCTCAAACAAATAGAGAAATGAGTCAAATATAAGAATATAAGTTCCCAGTTGATATATGGCCAAAGGAAATGAATGGGCAGTTCTCAAAGTAATTAAAACTCTCTTTAGTCATGCAAAAATGCTCTAAATCACTATTAATTAGAGAAATGCAATTTCAAACAACCCTGAGGTACCATCCCACACCCATCAGATTGGCTATTATGACATAAAAAGAAAACAACAAAACTTGGAGGGAATGTGAGAAAATTGATTCAGACATTCCAAGGTTCAATTTGGACCTATGCCCAAAGGGTTATAAAACAGTGCATATCTTTAGACCCAGCAATACTATTATTAGGTTTTTATCCCAAAGAGATAAAAAAAGGGGAAGGACCTATATGTACAAATATATTTAAAGCAGCCCTTTTTGAGGGAGCAAAATATTGGAAAGTGAGGAGATACCCATCAATCAGGAAAAGGCTAAATAAGTTATCATATATGATTATAATGGAATACTATTGTGCTATAAGAAATGAGTGGCAGGAGGAGTTCAGAAAAACCTGAAAGACTTATATGAACTGATAGAGAGAGAAGTAAGCAGGACCAGAAGAACACTGTATACAGTGGCAGGAATACTGTACAGTGAACAGCTGTGAATAACAGCTATTCTCAGCAATACTCTCTAAATACTAATATAAAGCTATCCCAAAGGACTCATGATAAAAAATGGCATCTGCTTCTGGAGAAAAAGAATTGATAGTCTGAATACAGATCAAAGGAAGCTTTTTTCACTTTCTTAATTTTTTTTTATTATTCAAGTTTCCTTCCACAAAAGGATTAATATGAGAAAATGTTTTATATTATTATACACGTAAATCTACATGAGATTGCTTACCCTCTCAAGGGGAAAGTTGGGCAGGGGCAGAGAAGGAAGGAAGGAGAGAATTTAAGACTCAATATTCTTTGAAAAATTTTGGAAACTGTTTTTGCGTGTAATTAGGGGAGAGGGTAGAAATATTATACAGGTAAAGAGAAAGAGCTGGAAATATTTCTAGAGATATACAATAATGTTACAGCCTCATTTAAAGCCCTTCACAACCCGATCCCCAACCTATTCTTCCATATCCATTGGACATGATTTCCCTTTTATACTCTGGGAGCCAGCCAAACTCACCTTCTCTCTGTTACTGGTGACACCTCTCAGTAGTGTCAGGCTTCTTTCTGAAGTATAATGAGATAATGCCCAAAGAATTTAGGGAGAAATAAAGAGCGTGCCAGAGAGACAGTGAATAATAAAATGCATTATTGAGCAGTATTAAGGGAAAGGCTGAAGCTAGAGAAAGCCAGACTTTGTAATGGGGCAGCCCTGAACAGTTCTCTGGGTTTAAGTGGGTTTAAGTGGTGGTGCCTAATCCAAAATCAGCAAGAGAAAGTGTGTAAAGGGAGTGATGCAGCTTTGTGGTTGAGCCCTTTGAAAACATAGGAACACCCTGGTGAGGTCAAGAAGATGGAACAGATGACTTTTTTCAACTTTTTCTGATAGGGAATCCTAGCTGTGTCTTTCTGTGTTATTATGGATTTTTAAAAAGCCAAATCATTAACCCAATTTTCCTCAAATAGATTGGAAGTGTAGCCATGGCTCTATGTTAGCTAACAGGTGAGGTAGAGATCTTCCTCCTTTCTTTCTCTGTCCCTTTCTCTCACCTTTAAAGGACAAGTAGTCCATAGGATCATGAATTTAAACTTGGAAAGGATTAAGAGGTCATCTAGTCCAATATCTTCATTTTATGGGGAAAATAAGCAAAGGAGAAACGACTTACCCAAGGTCAAGCAAGTAGTATGTCTAGAATTATCTTTTAGTATCCTCTGCTAGTGAGAAACTGTGGCCATAAAGGGCTGGAATAGGAGACTGTCTCACTAGTAGAGGCAGAAGATGTAGGAGAGGAAAATTGTGGCTACTCAGCATGTAATTAGGTGGTCCCAGTGGGAAATGGAGGAAGGAGCTTGAAAAGAGAAGGACAAGCCCTGGATGTCCCTAGTCCAGGGTGCTCCAGGTAGGAAGAGACAAACACTGAAAAAGTGAAAGAAATTAAAATAAGAGGGTTTTCCTAGCATGTTATTACTACCACCACACCCTAGAAGTGGTGCTTTGGGGTGAGGAGTGGAAGTCTCCAAAATTTAAAAGCAAAAGCCAGACAGACATTTAATGAAGTTCCTTCCCCGCACCATAGGGTAGGTAAACCTGTGAAACTCCACTTTTTATTTCTGAAATTCCTTGTGCTTATTTTTATTTATTATTTACTTTTATTTGTTTCTGGAAGCAATGAGTGAACTGATTCATAGTTTCAGAAGTGAGTGGAAGGGTTGGAGCTGGAATCCAGAGGAGGAGGCCAGGAAGATAGTGAAAAGAAGTCTGGTTAGTTGGGAGTAGATTTAAGTGAGGTTCATCTGAAATAGAAGGTCAGATGAAGCCTAGTGGAGTCCCACAACACAATTTCAGGAGATACAAAAGAATAAAATCTTCATTGTCAGGCTCTATGTCAGGTGTAGAGAATGGGAGAAAGAAAGGGAAATATAGAATAATAGTGTTTGTGTCTTTGAAAGCACAGATCTTATGTTGTTCTGTTGTATTAGTCATATCTAACTTTTCATGGCCTCTGGGATTTTCTTGTCAGTGATCTTGGAGTGCTTAGCCATTTCCTTCTCTACTTCCTTTTATAGATGAGGAAACTTAGGCAAACAGGGTTCAGTGACTTGACCAGGATCACACAGCTAAGTGTCTGAGACCCAGATTTGAACTCATGAAGATGTGTCATTCTAACTCCAAGTCCAGCACTCTGTTCACTACACCAACTAGCTGCCTTAGACATCTTGAAGATGGTGTCAATTCATTCAACTCAACAAGCAATGATTAAGTCCTTTCTGCAAGTGAGTCTCTGTGCCAGATACTTTTCGATAATCAATATGTTCTCTTAGCATGGCGATAACAATTCCCTTTTCAATCTTCAGAAGCTTGGAATAGTTCAGAATGGGGAAAAAAATCATTCACATTTATATTAACTTTTAAAATTTGCAAAGTATTTTTCCTGTAAAAATTCACCATTAAAATAAACATTACAATCCCATTTTACAGGTGAGGAAAGGGAATCTTAGAATGATCACTAACTAGAAGTCATGCAACTAATAAGTTGAAGAGTCAGGATTTGAACCCAGTTCTTCTAACTCTAAGTCTGGCCCACTTTCTACAGCACCACACAGACAAATGGGCTTAGAGTCAGAGGGACCAGTCTTCACCTTCCAATTTTGTCCCTAGTTTTATGACCCAAGGCAAGTTACTTTTCCTCTGTAGGCTTCTGCTTCTCCATCTTATGAATGAGGGAGTTAGAGGAAATGATCTTAGGTTATTATTTTAAGAAATATTTCCCTCTGGGAGGTTGGGAAAGAGCTTTCTTATCAACCTTGGAGTGCTCTAGGAGGTTGGGAAGGAGCTAGTAGAGAGGGATGCCTTCTTCTCAAAGGGAGGTGCCTCATGCCCTTTACACTGCTTCTGATATAACTGCACCAGATACTAGTGCCCTAGTTATGCCACCACTGGATCAGTTAAGAGTCCTGTGGTGTCATTCCAGGTGTTCCAGATCAGGTGTCCGAAAATCAGACATTCCCCTGGATTCTTACCTTTTCTACAGAGCAGGAATTGCAGTTAGGGGAGAGGAATCAGAGTAAATGGTACATCCAACAAACGCTCCACCAAATTTTTATCATCGGGTTCTACCCCTAATGATTAATTGTCAGAAGGCCTTTTAGAATGTTCTGTACTTGGGTCAGTGTGTGCCAAATGGGAGCCTGCCACAGAGCCTTTGGTTAGCTAGGTTGATAATTACTTTGCTCCCTAGGAGCATGGCTCAGGTGCTTTCACTGATCCCCAATTACTCAGTACCTGAGGGCCCCTTTACATGCCAGAGGAGTATAACAGGTTGATGGATGAGTAGAGTTCATATGCCTTTCATGGGAAAGGTCTATTGTTCTGGAGTTGAGAGAGAGAGAGAGAGAGAGAGAGAGAGAGAGAGAGAGAGAG
>NW_025368203.1:0-1492 GCF_016433145.1 Gracilinanus agilis | reverse complement strand
ATTTATTTGGAATATTTTTCTATGGTTATAGAATTCATATTCTCTCTCCCCCTCTTCCTTCCTCCTGCTAAAGCTGACAAACAATTCCATTGAGTTGTAAATATATTATTTATCAAAACCTATTTCTGTTTTATTCATATTTGTAATAGTGATCTTTTCTGAAAAATTAATTAACTTGAAGGTCTTTTTCCATATTTGCATTATTCATTTTCTGACCTTTCTTTACTCCCCCCTCCCAGAGGCAACAAGCAATTCACTGAGTTGTACAAATGTTGTCACTTGATAACCTATTTTCATATCATTCATTTTTGCTATAGAGTGAATTTTTCTTAAGCCCTAAACCCCAAATCACATTCCCATTTAGGCTTGTGGTAAGTGATGTCATTTTTTTTTTTCATTTCTCTTCCCATAGTTCTTTCAGGGTGGATAGCATTCTTTTATAAGTCCTTCAAGAGTGTCCTGGCGTATTGCATTGCTACTACTAGCAAAGTCCATTCCATTGGATTTTTCCACAGTATTTTACTTTCTGTGTACAATGTTCTTCTGGTTCTGCTCATTTCACTCTGCATCAGTTCAATGAGGACTCCCAGTTCATATGCAAAGCCTCCAGATCATCTGTTCTTGTAGAACAAAAGTATTCCATCACCATCATAACAAAATTTGTTCAGCCTTTCCCAAATCAAGAGATACCCTCTTATTTTCCAATTTTTTGCCTCTTTGAAAAAAAATTTAATTGTGTGAAAAGTATTTTCTAGTTGTTTCCATATAATTCCTGTTTGTTTTTCTGAATAAATTCCTAAATATTTTATACTGTTTAGAGTGATTTTAAATGAGTTTCTCTTTCTAAATCTTGCTGTTGAGTGTTTTTTGGAAATATATAGAAATACTGATGATTTATGTGGGTTTATTTTGTACCCTGCAACTTTGCTAAAGTTGTTAATATTTCCATTAGCTTTTTATTTGATTTTCTAGGATTCTTTAAGCATACCATCATATCATCTCCAAAGAATGATGGTTTAGTTTCCTCATTGCCTACCTTAATTTATTTTTCTTCTTTAAATACTACTGCTAGTGTTTCTAGCACAATATTAAATAATAGATGTGATTGTAGGCATCCTTAATTTACTTCTGATCTTATTGGGAAAGCTTCAAACTTGTCCCCATTGCAGATTATACTTCCTGATAGTTTTAAATGTATATTGTTTATTATTTTGAGTAAGACTCCAGCAATTCTTATATTTTCAAGTGTTTTCAGTAGGAATGGGTGTTGTATTTTGTCAAAGACTTTTTGCATCTTTTGAGATAATCATGTGATTTCTGTTGGTTTCATTATTGAGAATGGTCAATTCTGTGGATGTCAATTGAGAATGTCAATTCCTTGCATTCCTGGTATAAATCCCACCTGGTCATAATGAATAATCCTTGTAATGACTTACTGTAGTCGCTTTGCTAATATTTCATTGAAGGTTTTTGCATCTATGTTCATGAAGGA
>NW_025368202.1:0-1505 GCF_016433145.1 Gracilinanus agilis | reverse complement strand
CATGAATAGCACTGAAAAATTTAAAGTCCAGAATTGTGATTTTATTAACATAGGGGGAGCTCTCTCTGCACAGACCCTTCCTGCCAGTGTTGATCAGTATTTCCTCAGTAACTAGTTTTAGAGAGATAACTGGGAGATCCAACCCTGTCTTCTCCCTCACTTTAGTACATTAGATCTTTTCACCATCTCACACAGGTCTTCCCTGGAGCTGGGAGTCTCTGGCCACATCACCTGGGCAGAAGAAGGTGGAAGTTGATTATTTTCCCAGTCATACATTCAGTATGGATCAGAGCATGAACCAGAAAGCAGGTAGTCCTGGCTGTGAGGCCAATTCTTGATTTACTCTTCCACACTGCTTCTTAGTGGCAGCTAAGGGATAGAACACCGGGTCTGGAATCAGGAAGACGAGTTCAAATCTGACTTTAGACACTTCCTAGCTGTGTGACCCTGGGCAAGTCACTTAAGCTTCAAGGAAATGGCAAACCACTGCAGTCAAGAAAACCCCAAGAGTCCATGGGGTCACGAAGAGTCAGATACAACTAAACAACAATGGCCTCTTGTATAATGCTTTAAGTTGTACAAAATGCTTTCCTCATAAGAAGTATGGGGAAATGGGTGGGATATAGATTATTTTCCTCAGGGTTATAAATGAAAAAACCAAAGTTCATTGCTGGCAAACAGTGAAGGCAGGATTTAAACCTTGGTCTCTTGATGCTGATTCCCTTGCTCTTCCCACCTCACTGTGTTGTCCCTCAAAAGGGTACCCTGGAGTTCATGAAGAGGATCTGGGGGTTCTGGGCTCATTCTAAAGCCCACAAAGAGCTGCCCATCACTCCTGTATGTCCATCAAACATTTTATGGTTTCTCCCAAAGCCTCTGGAAAAAAAGTGCTCTGGTTAGTGGAGTTAATTTTAGTATGTGAAACACCTGCTTGTATCCTTACCTTTCCAGGGGTCAATTCTTCATCTGCTCAGAGTCCTAGGGACTTGAGTGTTCCATTTACCAGCAGCCTCCTGGGTTTCAGGTGAAAATGATTTCTGCTGTTTAGCTCTGAGGGCAACAAGGATGGGACACATAAAGCTCCATGTGTCCATCAATAGTGCTGATGGTTCATGAGCCAAGACCAGGCCTGCTGGTCTTCTTCATGGATATGCTCCTTCCCTGGCTTATACTTCTCTGTCTCCCAAAGACTGGAGACAGCCATGAGCTTAGTGTTCCATCCCCACAGAATGTTACCTCTTCACACCTTTACACATGCCCTTCCTTCTGCCTGGAACATTATTCTCCCTTTTCTCAGTCTATTGTACTCTTTCAAGGTCCAGCTCTGGAGTTGTCTTCTCCAAGGGAGACTTTCTTGATCCTCCCAGCTATAAATGATCTTTTCCTTTCCTTTCCTTCCCTCTCCTCCGCTCTCCTCCCCTCCCCTCCCTTCTCCTCTCCTCTCCTTTCTGTTCTCCCTTCTCTCTTTTTCTTCCTTCCTTCCTTCCTTCCTTCCTTCCTTCCTT
>NW_025368201.1:0-5705 GCF_016433145.1 Gracilinanus agilis | reverse complement strand
GTATAACATAATATATAATATACATACAAATATATTGTAATATATAAACATATAGTTATCTATTTCAAAATAATTGGCTTCCTTTGTTATCCTATACATTTTATGTTATAAAGGTACCCATCATTAAAAAAAAAGGTAAGAACATCTGTTGTAAGACTTCTTCATAATATCTATGCTAAGTAAAAGGGCTCTTGGGAAACAGAAAAAAAGCTGAGTCCTTCATCTTTCATCCATGGTTAGTGAAATCCATTCTGAAAATATTTAAAATAAATAAATAAATAAAGTAGGATGAGGCTTGAGCAACCACTCATCAGGAATGAGAGGAATTGCTCTCAATATTTCTCAAGTTGTTTAAATTCATAGAATTTTATAGTAGAAAGAAAATTTAACAGCAGCATACTGATTGACCATGAGCTGGTCCTCATTCTTAGAGGAAGAAATCCTGCTGAACGGAGTCAATTTCATTGTCTTGATTGCTACCAAAATCTGCTATATCTTAACCAGATTTGAGTACTATATGGGATGGAACCTCATTTGGAGGATCCAACTCTGATAACTGAGCCATCTCCCTAAAGGAACAATTCCTTTTGTTGGCATGAATTCAGGAACTTGAACCCATCCATATTACTGCTTCCTGATCTTTCACTGGTCACTCAAACTACAATAATAAGGTAAAAAGCTCCCTGCTCTTCAGAACCTTTTATTGGCTCCTCAACTTGGCTTCAGAGATCTGCCTAGCCAGTTCTTTAATTGTCTGCCCTGCTGCTATAACCATGATGCTTTGGTTTCAGATCCCACACACCTATTTTCCTCTTTACCTTATTCCATTTACTACAAACTTCAGATCACCAGAATATGTTTTCTAGGGTATGTCTGCATGGGGAAAAACAATACACAAATTCAGAAATCATGCAACATGACAAAGAAACGGAAGTGTTAAAAAATCTCCCCAGTCCTAAGCTAAGATATTCTTTCTTAACTTCTTGGCTATTATACTGTAATTTCTCTAGTTTCAATTCCCCCCAGACCCCTCTTCACCCCATCAAGATTAGAGCATCTATTTCCTTTTTAAGGAGATAGAGCTTTCTCCCAGGACTACTCTATACTGATTTAGGGATCCCTAAATTGAACTTATTATTCTGTCTGCCAATTTGAGGCTCCATCTCATGCAGCCAAAAGGTTTCCTGATTTCATAGTAGGTTCTGGTTGTTCCACATACATTCCTAGGTAATCATTTTGATAACTAGCTATTTCCCCTCCCTGAGTCCAAAGGGGAGAGATAGAAAAGACCATCATATTCAATTAAAAATAATTACCCCACGGCCTCCAAAACAAAGGCAAGCTCTTTTCTATTACATTTCTACCTGAGGGGCCAGAAACCTCTAGATAGGAAGAAAACCTATTAGACCCTCATACTCACCAATTTAGGGATAATGGAAGCTCCTGGCAACTATATAGCCACTCTTATCAACACTCATCATTTCTGAGAATCATAGAGGCAGTGAGGGGAGGGAGTCTGAAAGAAGACCAAAGGAAAAAGAAAAATCTACTGAC
The DNA here is from genome assembly GCF_016433145.1 of Gracilinanus agilis. NCBI lineage: Eukaryota > Metazoa > Chordata > Mammalia > Didelphimorphia > Didelphidae > Gracilinanus > Gracilinanus agilis. The sequence goes on along the minus strand of NW_025368201.1, from coordinate 4,151 downwards.
CATTTTTTTGTCTTTCTTCTCCCTGGTTCACTAGGTGAATCTAACCACTGACCTCTACATTTCAGATATCCATCAAGGCCCTGGTCTATGCAGGATCTGCCATTAGGAGGGAATGGGAATTGTCACATCAACATGTTCTACCATTCACAAATGATTTCTGACTATGGGAAAGTCAATCTCATTTTGACCCAGGAAAGCTAGAGCAAAAAACTTGGAATGAATAATTTCCATCAAGTATGTTCACAACTGGCACAAAAAGTAGAGTTAAAATGGATGGAATGAATACATAACCAGCCTAAGTATTATAAAATGGCACTTTCAAGAAATCCTAAGGACCACAAAACATTCCCTTGACTTTGGGAAACGTCTCTCTTTAAGGATTAGGGGAAAGACATTGACAGTAGCCAAAGAGCAATAAAAGGATATAGGACTTCTGATCTCCCCAGTGGGAGAGAGATTACTCTGATAATATTAGCTAATATTTTATAGTGCTTTAAGGCTTGAAGAATGCTTTCTTTATAATAATTCTATAAGGAACATTATGTAGGTGCTATGATCACTTTTTAATACTTGAAGAAAATGGGACTTAGAGGAAAAATGATTTATCCAGAGACATTCACTAATAAATAACAGAACCAGGATCTAACCCTCAATATACTGTCTACAAATCTAGTGCTCTTTTCCCTCCATCACAGCTATATCTATGCTTGGGTTCAGGTATTTTGCCTCCTTAATCCTACTGCATCTCCATGTCTTCTCTCCCTCCCTCTTAGTTGAGGACCTTTTCTCTTCTGTTACTGAGATAAATGAAGCTATTTGACATGGAATCCCTCTTCTCTCATTTTCTTCATCTCAAAATCTCATGATATCATCTTCTATTCTCAGTGTCTGATGAAGAAATGACACATCTTGTGCCAAGGCTGACGACTCTGACATATGCACTTAATCTCCTCCCATCCTATCTTCACTAGCTGATTGTAATGTCAATCATCCTTTCTCTCTCATCTTCAGCCTCTTTCTGTCTTCATACATTCCCAGCCTTATCCATCTTAAAACAAAAAATGAAAAATAAAACAAAACTTTTTACTAGAACCTATCTTCTCAGGGTATTGTCCTTTCCTCTTTTTCTCATCTAAACTCTTTGAAAAAGCTGTTTATATTCACCAACTCCACTTCCTCTTCTCTTCCTTCTTTCTCAACCCTTCTCCTTATGGTTTCTTACTTTATCATTCAACTGGAAATTTCTCCCTCAAAAATTGCCAATGATCTCTTGATTGCCAAATTTAATATTTATTCCTCAGTCCTCATTTTTCTCGTATCATCTCCTATTACACTTTGTCCTATTGACCACTTTCTCTTCCTGGATACTCTCTGCTCTCTGGGTTTTCATGACATCACTTTCTTCTATTCTTTTACTTGTCTGACTACTTCTCTACCACCTTTGCTGCTTCAGGATCAATATCATGCCCCCTAAATGAGGATGTTCTTTAAAGATCTGTCTTCCCCCACTCTTTCTCTCTCAATGGTCATGTTTTAGTGGACTTATCCTGCTTTCTGTTTACCTATCATCTCTACGTAGATGAATCACATTTATCTGTCTATACATCTATCCCCAGGGTCTCCCCTGAGCCTCAATCAATTTTCCTACTAGACACATTAAACTGGATGTCCAACAGATATCTCAAACCCAGTCAGTATGTCCAGAATTGAAATCATTAGCTTCCTCCCTAAACACTTCCCTTTTCCAAACTTCTCTATTTCTTCCACAAATGGCACCACCATCTTCCAATATTATATTCAAAACCTCAGTATTATACTTAACATCACAATTTCTTTCAGTATTGCCATTTCTCTATGATATAGCTTGGCTATGAACTCTTTTATTCACTTACAAAACTCCCATCTTAATTAGAGTTCTCATTTCCTTTAAACTATATTATTACAACAGATTCCTATTTGTTTTACTATCTCAATATTTAACTACTACAGTTCATCCTACATATTGCTGCCAAAGTAATTCTCCTTAAGAACAGAGCTTACCATATCAGCCTCTACTCTCCTCCCCATTCAATAACTCTAGAGGCTCCTGAATTCTTATAGCATAAAATATAAACTCCTCTCTTTAGCTTTTAAGGCCCTACACAACCTAGATTAAATCTATGTTTCCAGCTTTATTGGACATTTTTCCTCTTCGCATACTGCATAATTCAGTTATACCGGTCGTTTCTCTCTTCATCATATGTGAGATTCTAACATCCTTCTCCATGCCTTTGCAGTGGCCATCCCTCATGTCTGTAAGCTCCTCATTTCTTTCCCCCAAACTCCCTCCATTTTCTCAAGACTCAGTTAAAGCCTCATTTTTTTTTATAGAAACAGTCTCTGATTCCTTGCTTCTGACTGCTAGAGTCCTCCCTCCCAACTATGTATTGATTTGTACATATTCACTTTATTTGTATGCTAAATATAATTATACATGTCATTTTTTCTTCCCTGAGTAGACTGTAAATTCCTTAAAAAGAGGGATTGGTCCTGAGGAAAGAACATCATCCACATTCAGAGGAAGAACTGTGGGAGCAGAAACAGAAGAAAAACAACTGCTTGAACACATGGGTTGATGCGGACATGATTGGGGATGTTGACTCTAACCAATCACCCCAGTGCAAATATCAATAGGTCTTGAATAATAATACACATAAAACCCAGTGGAATTGCACATCAGCTATGGGAAGAGGAAGAAGGAGGGAAGGGAAAGAACATCAATCTTGTAACCATGGAAAAATATTCTAAATTAATTAAATAAAAATTTCCAAAATAAAATGGAGGGATTGGTGAGGACAGCTAGTCACCTCAATGGATTAGAGCCAAGTCTAGAGATGGGAGGTTCTGGGTTCAAATCTGGCCTCAGACCCAGGCTATTTGAGCCTGGGCAAGTCACTTAACCCTTATTGTCTAGCCATTAGCACTCTTCTGCATGGGACCAAAAGACAGCATTAATTCTAAGATGGAAAGTAATGGTTTAAATAAAAAAGGAGAGATTGCTTCATCTTTGCATTTATCTACCTAGTGTCCAACATAATGATTGGCATTCAAGAGATACTTAAATGCTTGGTGACTGATTGATCTAAAAATCTAAATAATGAAAAATTAGAGAAAAACCTCAACTTCCTCAACTGTAAAATGGAAAGGTTGGACTAGGTGAATGAACTCTAGTGGTCCTTCTTGGCCCCCAAATCCTATGATTTTCAATGTCCAGCTGAGACAGTTTTTGACCCATGTCTGAGGTAAAGCTTCTTGTGCCTACAAATTAAAGAAAAATAATGGTCTAAGAAACTCAAGGGGTCCCTTAGTGTGGTATCACTTGCATAAAGAAGTTGCTTTACTGTTTGTAAGAGGAGCCCTGATTTTCCCTAAACCAGTTTTTCCCATTTCTCTTTATCTTCAGTGTTACAGTTTCAGAATCATGAGAACCCCTTTGTCTTCCTAAAGCACTAAAATGACCCCCAAAAATAAGTTAGAAAAGAAAGGTTTTTCCTTATTTGCTTAAACACAGATAACTTTGCTCTGCTACTTAAGATAAGCCCCTTGAACAACACCAAAGGCCAGTGTAATTATATTTATCTTTCAGGAGGCAGATAATTCTGTGGATGGATAAGGTATGCACTCAAAAATTCCACTGGGACCCAGAAACCATGTGGAAGATGGCAGCATCAGGCGCAACTGCAATATTGGCAAAAAAAAGTAAAAACAATATAAAGCAAAATGAAATAAAATGAAGTAGCATGGGCCTTTTTAATGCTTTGGCAAAAGAAACTGCTCTGGCAACATTTTCAAACAGTCCTGCAGGGGTTGCGGGGGCCAAATCTCCAATCCTTAAGTTATGCCATCAGTCATCCAATTGTAGAATATTAGAACTAGGAGAGCTAGTAAAGAAGGCAATGTAGACAATACAACAAAGAACACTGGATAAGAAGTCAGGAGATTGAGGTACTAATCCCAGTTCTGCAGGTAAATGACTACATGACCTTGAACAATCATCTCATTGGACCTAGGTTTCTTCATCTATAAAATGAGGAAACTAGACTGAAAGATTTCCAAAGTATATGTGGTGTGTGTGTGTATGTATGTGTGTGTATACATATTTTATATATATA
>NW_025368200.1:0-10531 GCF_016433145.1 Gracilinanus agilis | reverse complement strand
CTATCATTAGTAGTGTATCAGTAATTTAATAATGCTAATTTACTACTGATAGTAGCTATCATTAGTAGGGTATCTGTAATTTAATAATGCTAATTTATTACTGATAGTAGCTATCATTAGTAGTGTATCAGTAATTTAAAAATGCTAATTTACTACTGATAGTAGCTATCATTAGTGGTATATAGGTACTTTAATAATGCTAATTTATTACTCATAGTAACTATCATTAGTAATGTATCAGTACTTTAATAATGCTAATTATCTATTAATAGTAGCTATCATTAATAATGTATCAGTAATTTAATAATGCTAATTTACTACTGATAGTAGCTATCATTAGTAGGGTATCAGTAATTTAATAATGCTAATTTACTACTGATAGTAGCTATCATTAGTAGTGTATCAGTAATTTAATAATGCTAATTTACTACTAATAGTAGCTATCATTAGTAGTGTGTCAATTTTTTATTAATGCTAATTTACAGCTAATAGTAGCTATCATTAGTAGGGTATCAGTAATTTAATAATGCTAATTTACTACTGATAGTAGCTATCANGTATCAGTAATTTAATAATGCTAATTTACTGCTGATAGTAGCTATCATTAGTAGTGTATCAGTAATTTAATTATGCTAATTTATTACTGATAGTAGCTATCATTAGTAATGTATCAGTACTTTAATAATGCTAATTATCTATTAATAGTAGCTATCATTAGTAATGTATCAGTAATTTAATAATGCTAATTTACTATTGATAGTAGCTATCATTAGTAGTGTATCAGTAATTTAATAATGCTAATTTACTACTGATAGTAGCTATCATTTGTAGTGTATCCGTAATTTAAAAATGCTAATTTACTACTGATAGTAGCTATCATTAGTGGTGTATAGGTACTTTAATTATGCTAATTTATTACTGATAGTAGCTATCATTAGTAATGTATCAGTACTTTAATAATGCTAATTATCTATTAATCGTAGGTATCATTAGTAATGTATCAGTAATTTAATGATGCTAATTGACTACTGATAGTAGCTATCATTAGTAGTGTGTCAGTTTTTTATTAATGCTAATTTACTACTGATAGTAGCTATCATTCCAAGACAGAAGATAAGAGTTTAAAAAAGATTAATGGAGGGTTATTTATTGGAGGCAATTTTTATATGGTTTTTGCAAAATAAGTATACCAATTTTTATTCCACATCACAGTTGCTGCCTTTCTAAAATGGGCAGTTTTCTATATGCTCATCAGGTGTGAAATCTTTATCATTTTTGTATTTCATCTAGACTCTATGAAAAACAGAAAATGACAACTTGTATGTATTTTTAAACTCTTGGTTTCCATCTTAGAATCAACACTGTATACTGGTTCCAAGACAGAAGAGCAGTAAGGGCTAGGCAATGGGGTTAAGTGACTTACCCAGGGTAACATAGCTGGAATTGCCTGAGGCTAGATTCGAATCCATGACCTCCCATTTCTGGACCTGGGTCTCAATCCATTAAGTCACCTAGTTACATATATTTTTAAAGAAATGCTTATTATTATTTATCTTCTCTATACAAATTTCTCCTTGATAAGAAGATTTCGTTTCCCCATCTTTAATTCTATTGAAAAGCATTCCCAAAGACTATAAGCCTTCCTGTTCAGCATGTATTTCTTTTTCATTTTATGAAAACTTTATTTGAGAATAATAAAAAAAATCTTTAATTGGATTAATAAAATAGAAGAGAATAAGCATATTACCTACTTTAAACAAAAAGGATGTTTCAAATTTATTTTAAATCTTAATTTCCTTTGCAACATTTTGGGCAATTATTTATACTTTCAAATTACTGTGATGTGATATAGTATATTATTAACTTAGCACTTGAATGTAATTGTTGTGTGTCATAGTTATAGAAAAAAAAAGTTGTTCATATCATAGTTCGTGATATTGCACTAGAAAATCAATAATGAACATATTTTCCACCTAAGTTGATAAAAACTATCTTGTGCTAATAGAAAAAGAATTCATGATTAGCAACCTCTTTATTAAGAAACTATTTTGTTATTTATTAAGAACTTAATTAATATTCTATTAAATAATAAAATTAATATTTTTATTAATTAACTTTATTAAGAAAAATATTATATCTGATTATTTCAATTGTGTTCAGTTGTTATCAGTTATCTCTGATTCTTTATGACTCTACTTGAGGTTTTCTTAGAAAAGCTACCAAAGTGGTTTGTCCTTTTCTTCTCGAGCTCTTTTGACACATCAGACCAATCGGGTCAAGTTACTTTCCCAGAGTCACCCAATTAGTAAATATCTAAAGTCAGATTTGAATTCAGGAAGATAAGTCTTCCTGACTCCAGATATGGCCGTCCATCTACTGTACCACCGGACTGCCCCAATTTCTTATGTAATATGACTTTAAATTTCTGGAAACCATCTAGATTCTTCTAGACCCATTCAGAGAAGTTGTGTAAGTACTTCCTCTCTTTCTTCTCAGACCTCCTCCCAGGGGAACTAATTCTGTTTTTTTCAAAGGCTTCAACAAATACTTGTTATCTAATTTAGCTCCAACATTTAGAAAGGTTGACTCCTGTCAAATTTAAAACATATCTCTCCTGCTATAAATGTCTTTTTTTAAAATTTTAAACCCTTCTCTTCTGTGTATTGACTTATAGGTGGAAGATTGGTAAGGGTAGGCAATGGGGGTCAAGTGACTTGCCCAGGGTCACACAGCTGGGAAGTGTCTGAGGCCGGATTTGAACCCAGGACCTCCCATCTCTAGGCCTGGCTCTCAATCCACTGAGCTACCCAGCTGCCCCCTATAAATGTCTTTTTCCTTTTATATGGGTGATTTCTTTCTTCTTTGATCTCTGAGGTATAGACCTATTTTAGGCATTACTAGGTGAAAGAATATGTCCAGATGAGTACCTTTCAGGGCATAGTTCTAAATTATTTTCTAGAAGGGCCGGACTGATTCACAGCTCCAGCAATGGTACATTTTTATGTGACTCTTTCCCCAGAGCCACTTCAAATTGATCCTTTTCCTTTTATGTCCTCTTTGCTAATCTGATGAGTGTAAGCTTTCTTTTTAAACTTTACTCCAGGTTATTGTGGGAGACAGAAAGGGAGAAAATAAATGTTTCTTAATTGAAAAACAAAATGAAAATTTTGAAAAAGGTTTTAAAAAGTAGCTGTTCTTTGATTTCAGTCCCTCTTTGCCTCTCGAGTCTTTGGTGTAGCCATTGACATGTGATGGGAGGCTGAACCAGACCCAGTGGAAATGTGATTATGAGTACAGAGAGCGAGATGATTAAGTATCTCTGGCCTTTTTTCCCATTATTAAGCTTGTCACATAATAGAAAGCTCTCCTTTCATCTGATCAAGGGATAAGTTTCAACAGGACTGATTATTAACAAAATGAGAGGCAAGGAAGGCAGTCTTGTCATTGCTCTCCCATTCCCTTAGGAAAAGGAAAAGACAGTATGGTTAAATTTTTCATTTCATTTCAGAGAGGAGGCCCAATAGGGAAGGAAGAAACCTAGTTTGGAAATCAGAGATATTATAGAGCCAGACAAAATATTAACCCAAACACGAGTCGACAAGAAAATAATGTGTTAAATTTCTCTTTCTCAATTTCTCTTGAGGATGTCAACATTTTTCATTCATTTTTCTTTTTTTATTTTAAACCCTTAACTTCAGTTTATTGACTTATAGGTGGAAGAGTGGTAAGGGTAGGCAATGGGGGTCAAGTGACTTGCCCAGGGTTACACAGATGGGAAGTGTCTGAGGCCAGATTTGAACCCAGGACCTCCCATCTCTAGGCCTGGCTCTCCATCCACTGAGCTACCCAGCTGCCCCCAAACCGAGGTCTTCTGACTCAAAGGCCAGTGCTCTTTCCACCAACAAGTATATTCCTCTAGTTGGAAGTCACCAAATAATTGATCTGAAGTATTTGTTTTCTTTTCTTTTTTTTTAAACCCTCACCTTCCATCTTGGAGTCTATGCTGTGTATTGGCTTCTAGGTGGAAGAGTAGAAAGGGTGGGCAATGGGGGTCAAGTGACTTGCCCAGGGTCACACAGCTGGGAAGTGTCTGAGGCCAGATTTGAACCCAGGACCTCCCGTCTCTAGGCCTGACTCTCAATCCACTGAGCTACCCAGCTGCCCCCTCATTCATTTATCTTAACTCCACATATTCCACCAATTTCCAGATCTTGTCATTTCTGTCTCCACAGCATCTCTCTCTCTCTCCTTATCCTTTTATCTCTGGATACTTAGCTACTGCCTTTGTTCCAGCTCTCATCACACGCACTTGGACCCGTATCGTCAATCACTTTGGATATTCCAAACATCAGCAAGGAATGGAATCATCTTGTACATCATCCTTTCTAGCACAGCCCCAAAATTCAAACGCTGGATCCACTGAGCTCTCTGCCCACACTTCAGTATACTATCGGATTAAAACACTGTCTGGATCCCCTTAAGGACTCTATAGTATAATTGTAGACTTTCCATCTTCCCCTGAGTCAAGGATCTTGTTGAGAAGTTTCCTCTCGGCATCATAACCTCAAACAGAATGGTTGCTGGCATAGAAGTCAGACACAGAAGAAAGAATTATTTCATCTAACTTTTACTACGATGGAGTTATCCAGGTTCTTGTTTGGATAAACTCGTGTTCACTGAATGAAATGGCTTGTCGTGGCTAAAGTGTTCCTGATGTTCTTTCCTTCCCTTTCCAGGGACAAGACGTCTATGAATACTTACTCAGGAAAGGAGAGAAATGTAATGACTTCAGATGTGGGTCTCAGGTAGAGGAAGACCTGGGAAAGTGAGGGGAAATGTCAGCAGTAGAAGGACCCCTGGATTGAAAGGTCTAAGTAGACCCGGCTTCTAGTCTAGCCCAACCAATAACTAACCTCACGTCCTTGGCTATGGCACTTCACTTATGTGGGGCTCAGTTTCTTCTTTGGTAAAATGAATAAGGTAGATTATCAGGGTTTAAGGATATTTGTGTGAAAAGTCTGTGAATCTGTGAACTATTTCAGAGAATCAAAAATGCTAGTTAGTTTTTTTTTTTAACCCTTAACTTCTGTGTATTGACTTATAGGTGGAAGAGTGGTAAGGGTAGGTAATGGGGGTCAAGTGACTTGCCCAGGGTCACCCAGCTGGGAAGTGTCTGAAGCCGGATTTGAACCCAGGACCTCCTGTCTCTAGGCCTGACTCTCACTCCACTGAGCTACCCAGCTGCCCCTATTTCTAATGAAGTCAAGCGGAGTTGCAGCTACCTGAGGCAGTGCTGGATCCTTGTCAACTGTCTTCTTCTGCTGTTATCAAGTGAACTTTTTGTTAAGTGTTATATTGTCTATGAGTAGTTCTTATACTGAATCTGATAACCAGATTGGACTGAATAAGGTCTAACCCACAATCCAACTTTCAGATGATTAGACCAAGCTTGAGAAGTGTTAAGTGACTTGACAAGTTTCACACAGCTAGTGGATGTTTGAAATAGTATAATGTCTTCCTACCTCCAAGGTCTGCATTGTGCCCACTATCCACTGTAGGGAAGAGATCCTCTTCATCATTTATAATTTTTCAGTCTTTTCAACTGAAAGTTGCCCAGTTTGACTTTTGAAGATATGTGATGTGAGAAATCACTATTTGTCCACATCCTCTAAATCAGTGATTCCCAAAGTGGGCGCCACCGCCCCCTGGTGGGTGCTGCAGTGATCCAGGGGAACTCTGATGGCCACAGGTGCATTTATCTTTCCTATTAGTTGCTATTAAAATTTTAAAAAATTCATTTCCAGGGGGCTAAGGAATATTTTTTCTGGAAAGGGGGCGGGAGGCCAAAAAAGTTTGGGAACCACTGCTGTAAATGGTATGCATAAAACTAAAATCCAACTAATCATTTCCCAGCTCTTCAGTCACGACTTCCTGTCTTATAGCCGAACTAGTAGAAGAAATACAGTGTTGTTGTAAAAAAATCAGTAAGGGAAATTCAGTGGATATAGATCTGGGTCTGGAGAAGGAAAGTGCTGTGTTCAAATCTCAGAAGTCACCTCCACTTGCCTAGCTTTTACTGCTCTTCTGCTTTAGAGCCACTATCAATTAAGTATCACTAAGATAGACGATAAGGATTTTTAAAAAAGATCAATAGGCTAAGATTAAGCACAAAAAGTCAAGCAATTTAAACCACTTTGAGGGAATGGTTTTGTATTATATGCCATTCTATACCCTTCCTTTGAGTGAGTGGTGTTCAAAGTTATTTAGAGACATCATTTAAGGAAACAAAATTATTCTGATTCCTATTTTGACAAATAATTTTTCCATTAGTGCTTTGAATTTGAGATCACAACAGGATTGACGAGTTCATTAAAGTAAACGTGGGACTAAGAAGGTCTTAAAAGTGGAGTGAAAATTGAAATAGAACAAGCCAGTATGTGGTACCTACATGAATGTATTGGATATTTAATTGGTCCTTTCCAAACAATGCCTGAGATATTTTTGTAGCACATCCTCATAATATTTATTCTCAGAAGACATGACCTTTTAGTTAAAGTAATAACAGTCTAAGTTGCATAATGGGTACCTTTCCAAGTGTTTGTAGTCGCAGGGATCCTTAACATTGTTTCAGAACAATAATTTACCCCGTCCAGATGATCTCATTATCTCTTGGGATCAAGGAGTATGATGGATAGAACAGAATTCCTTAAGAAGGAAATACTGGGTGAGAAAACAGTAAGAGAACTCAGTATTGCCACAAATGAGTTGATATTTACTGGTGCTGATAGATAATACTTTGGTGCATTAAAAGAACTCGCAGATGTGATTACAGAACTACTCTTCTATTATATTGGAGGAATCATGAAGAATAGGAGGGGTGCCCAGAGATTGGGACTGGGCAAAAGTTCCAATTGTCAGAGGAGCAGTTTCCAGAAGAGATAGACTAGTGAGCTTCATATCAATTGGCAGCAACATTCTGGTAAAGACTATTAAATGGATAGCTATAAGCACTTTGAAAGAGAAACAGTAATCATTCTTGGCAAGGCTTCACTGGGGATAAGCCACATCACCCTAATCTAATTTCATTTTTTGACAGCATTACTAGACTTGGTAGATGATGTCAGTACTTTACACTTAACTGGAATCTACCGAGATAGTGTGATAAAAGGGAGGGAAATTGAGAAGCTGAAGTGCCTTCGGAAGAAGGTGACCAATTTGGACAAGAAATTCTAAAATATTGGTTGAATGGACTGAGAATATAATGATAATAACATTTACTTAATTTCCTAAGGTTTAAAAATATATTTATCCTGGCCCAGAGAAGCATTACTAGCTCCAAATTGTAGAAGGGAAATAAGCCTGATTTTTGTGTGAGTGAAAAAGTTAGAGGGAACAACTTGGTAGAGTGGGAAGAGCCCAGGTGCTCGATTCAGAGGACCCAAGTTAAAATTCTACCTCTGATACTTGCCACCACTTACTTTGGTAAGTAAGCCTCAGTTTACATCTGAAACTGAGAGAGTTGGACTAAATAGGTCCTAGATTCATGAGCTCTTGATCCCATATAATCATAAAGTGTTAGAACTAACCAAGAGCTTGAAGATCATCGTAGTCCGAACCTCTCATTTTATATCTATATCTATCTATATCTATATCTATATCTATATCTATATCTATATCTATATCTAATGAGTACAATTTCAGCTCATTAAAGAATTTCATAAGCATTAAGATTGTCTCAAAATGCAGTGCCTTTTTCCGTCAACAAGCAATATCTAAGTACTTACTATGTGCTGGACACATTCATGGAAGTACAAATACAAGCGTAAGAAAAGACAATCTCTGCTCTCAAAAGTCTTATATCCGATTAGGAGAAGACAGTACAATGAAGCTAAAAACCGAGGAAGGAACAAAAGAGAAGTCTGGAACATCAGGGGTGGAGGCTAAAGAGAAATTAAGAAATAGTTGTCCTGAGCACTGACATTAAAATGAATATTCTTTTTAATATTCTTTTTTTAAAATGTTGAGTTCCAGATTTTTTCCCTTTCTTTTACCTTTCTCCCATCTATTAAAAGGGCAAGAAATCTGATACTCATTATACATGTCAAGTCATGCAAAACATATTTCTATGTCAGCCATGTTGCAAAAAAAGTGAGGAAAATAATGTAAAAAACAACATCCTTCCATCTGCCTGAGGGTTCATTTTTCTCTTTCTAGAGAGAGAGGAATTTTGCATCATGAGGCCTTTGGAATCCTGGACCACTGCATTGATCAGAATAGCTAAGTCTTAGTCTGTTGATTATCATGATATTGTCGTTACAATATTCTCCTGGTTCTACTCACTTCATTTTGAATCAGTTCATATAAGCCTTCCAAGGAATTTTTGAAATCATGCCTCTCATCATTTCTTATAGCTCAAGTCTTCCATCACAATTATATACTACCACTTGTTCCGTCATTCTCCAATTGATGGACATCCCCTTAATTTCTAATTCGTTGCTACCACAGAAAGCTGCTATAAGTATTATTGTATATATAAGTCCTTTCCTTTTTTATTTAATCTCTTTGGGATACAGACCTACTAGTGATATTGCTGGGTCAAAAGGTATGTAAAGTTTTATAGCCCTTTGGGCATAATTTCAAGTTGTTTTCTGGAATGATTGGATCAATTCACAACTCCACCAACAGTGCTCTAGTGCCCCAGTTTCCCCACATCATCTCCAACATTTGTCATTTTCTTTTGCTGTCAAATTAGCCGGCTCGATAGGTATGAGGTAGTACTTCAAAGTTGTTTTAATTTGCATTTCTCTAATCAGTGATGATATAGAGAATCTTTCATATGACTATAGACAACTTTGATTTCTTTTTCTGAAAACTGTCTGTTCATCTCCTTTGACTATTAATAATTGAAGAATGACTTCTAATAAATTTGATGCTATTCTCTAGGGAGATTTCACTACTTTCTAAGTTAGCCCATTCCACTCTTTTTATAGGGGGCTTAAATCTGACTCTTCATTGACTTTTCCCAATTGGTCCTAGTTCTGCCCCGTGCAATCAAACAGAATAAATCAAATCCAGCTTCCACATAAGAGATCTTCAGATACCTGAAAACATCTATCATGTACTGCTTTTTTAAAATTTCCATTTCTTTTATTTTTCAATCACATGTAAACTTTTTTAACCATACTTTCTGATCTTTTCTAATTCAAATTCTCTCCTTCACCCTCTCCAGGTGGTAAACAATCTGATACAGGTTATTCCAGTGTTGTTAGTTCCCTATTTATCATGTTGTCAAAGAAGACATTTATTCCACATATGAGAAAAACCTCATGAAAGAAATAAGGCAAGGGATGGCATCGTTTTATCTGCATCCATTCAATGCCAGGTCTATGGCTGTAGCTAACTTTTTTCATCATGAGTCTCTTGGTATTGTCTTGAGTTGTTGTGTTGCTGATAATAGATTAGTCCCTTCACAGTTGATCATTGTACAATATTCCTCTTACCATATACAATGTTCTCCTCACTTCACTTTGTGTTATTTCATACAAGTTTTTCTGAAATCATCCTTGTCATTACCTATGGTACAATAGTATTTATTTACAACCATATGCTATACCTTGTTCCTCCATTTCCCAATTGATAGACACTACCTCAGTTTTCAAATATTTGCCACCACAAAGAGAGTTCTTATAAATATTTTTATACATAAAGGTCTTTTTCCTTTCTCTATGATCCTTTTGGGATATAGACCTAGTAGTAGTGTTACTGGGTCAAAGAGTATTCATAGTCTTAAAGCCTTCTGATCATAAACTCCAAATTGTTCTCCAGAATAGTTGTATCAGTTCACAGCTCCACCAATAGTGCATTAGTGTTCCAATTTTCCACATCCTCTCCAGCATTTATTATTTTCCTTTTTTTTCTTAACCTTTTAGCCAATCTGATAGATTGAGATGGTATCTCAGAGTTGTTTTAATTTGCTTTTATCTAATCAGTAGTGATTTGGAGCATTTTTAAATATGATTATAAATATTTTTGGCTTCTTCATCTGAGTACTCCCTGTTCATATCCTTTGACCATTTATCAATTAGGAAATGACTTATATTCTTATAAATTTGACTCCCTCCATATTTGAGAAATGAGGCCTTTATCAGAGAAATTTGTTATAAAATTTCCCCCAGTTATTTCTCTTCGAATCTTGGTTGAATTGGTTTTGTTTGTATAAATCCTTTTAATTTAATATAATCCAAATCACCTGTTTTACTTCTTGTAATGTCTTGTTTTTGTAATGTCTTGCAACTATTCTATGTTCTCCTCATTTGGTATCACCCTTTATTTCAAGTTCATGTATCCATTTTGATTTTACCTTGGTAAATGGTGTGAAATGTTGATCTATGCCTGGTTTTTGCCATAATGTTTTCTTTGCCCAAAAGTTTTTGTTAAATGGTATTCTTTTCCCAAAAGCTTGGATCAATGGGTTTCTTGATTATTAGGTTTCTGTGGTCATTTTCTGCTATGTGTAGATTATCTAATCTAT
>NW_025368199.1:0-3357 GCF_016433145.1 Gracilinanus agilis | reverse complement strand
GAGAGAGAGAGAGAGAGAGAGAGAGAGAGAGAGAGAGAGGAAAAGTAATTCAGTAGGTCCTAAAGGCCTATAGAATATGGAATTAAGGACACATGTGGAACCATGTCAAAGAAGTATACTACCTTATGGATATCTGAGGCCAAAGCAAAGGAAAATATGGGCAAAGATATATAGAACTTTTGATATGTTCAGAGTAGAAAATAAAGAAATTCATGATGAGAGATAGTAAGGAGGAAGTGAAGCCATCTGCAGAGCATGGGGGGAGAAGCTGAGGGTTTGTGAAGAGCAGAGAAAGTCAGGAGTAGTCATTGTGGGATATTGTAATTGGGAATTGATCAAAGATGAATAAAAGAATTTTAATATGATAGTGAAGGCCCATTTAAAATTAGATAATTCCAGACAACCTTCACAGTCTTAATAATTCATAAATTTCAGCCAAATTGAGTCTAGCTAGTCTCCAATCTGAAACTGCTCTCTTCTTTATGCCTGTAAAGTCCTCTCTAAATCCATGATTATGAAAATATACTCTTCCTTCAAAGCTTAACTTAGATGCCACTGATAGTGTACCTAAACATTTAGAATAATATGTTAGCAGAGGCTATATATACCTGTAGAATTGAAAGTAGATCTCACTGGAAAAGGGAGATGCAACCATTTTCTGTGGGTCAAATACAGGTTTCCTGGTATCCAGTAAGCAATCTAAGCAATCACCATGAATGCTTGCACAGGATTTCAGAATGCTTTTTATTCATACTAAGACACAAGATAGAGAAAAGATTAAAGAGACTGTAGCTATAATATTTGTATTCTGACATTACTAGAGGGAACTTTGGTTAGGGGCAAAATGAGCCAAATGGTATGATTTCAGCTGAATGACACAAAGTTGAATTTATTTATTGGTCTGTGTAAACCAAGAGTCTGGGGCTCTAAGCCATGGGTTATATATTTAATTCTTCTGGTTCTGGTAGTTGAACTCATGGAGGGAAGTTAGGTTATATCTTATTAGCTATTCCTTTATCTTGGGCTTCAAACTCTTAGTTTACCCCTCTTGTTCTTTATTGTCCAATCAAAAAATCATTCTACTTAGCAGAAAATAGAAAAATAAAATAAAATACCTATGTGACCTTAAACAATCCACTTAACTTCCCTAGGTCTCATTTTCCATATCTTTAAAATGAGGACACTGCACCAGAGAACCATCTAATACAACAGGCATACTAGAGCACTATAGGCAGTACAGTGGCATGATGTAATAGAGTGCTACTCCTGGATTCAGGAAGACCTGAATTCGAATCTGGCCTCAAGAATTTACTAATTATGTGACCCTGAGGCAAGCCTCAATTTCCTTGATTATAAAATGAGGATAATAATAGCATCTAGTTCCTAGGGTTATTGTGAGAATCAAATGATATATTTATGCTTAGTATAGTACCTGCTGCAAAGTAAGCAGTAATATAAACTCTGTTATTATTATACAACAGATAATATTTTAAGGGGAAAAAATGACAAAGGAAAGAGAAAAACAATCAGAAAACTGATTAATATATAGGAAAAATCAGAAATTATATACAACGTTTCACACCTGTAGCTACCTCAGCTTTGCAGTGAATTAGGAGATAAAGGGAAGGGTCTTCTCATATCTCTTCTTTGAGGTCATACTTGTTCTTTATAATTTTTCAACATTTGTTTTTGTTTTGTGGTGATTATTCTTTCCAATTACATTGCTGTTGTTTTTGTGTATATTATTTTGTTACTTCTTACTTCACTCCACATCAATTCATATAAATCTTTTCATACATCTCTATATTTATCATATATACCATATCTTATGTAAGATTTAAAATTGGGAGTTTTTGACTCAATAAGAGAATTATAAAGTAATATTGTGGTCACCAATTATATAATATTTGCCCCTAAATCAAAATGACTGTTAGCAGCTTTTATTTACAAGGTAGAAAAAGTGAAAGTGGGAAATGTAGAATAGAGCCTTAATAAGCCTACCAGCCCTTCTCTGGTGAAGTTCAGCTCAGCCCCCTGCAGGGGCTTCCACAAGTCCCAATCTCCATGTGGATTTCCTGGTAATCCTCAACCAGAAGTCACGGTAGTGTCTTAAGCCAGAGTTCCAACAATGCAGAATAACTCCAAGTTTTTGAAAAGAAAGTAGCTCCACTCACCCATGCAAAATTCAGGGAAAGAGTCTCCTCCAAAGTCAAGGCGGGAGTCTCTGGAAACAATCTCCCCAAACACCAGGAAAGGAATGGTCGAAGGCCATGCTCATTCATCTCTTCTTTTATGCTCCTTTTCCACATCATTTCCTGTCTCTCCCCGTTCTTTACAGAAACCAATTGCAAACTTTCAGTTTGCTTAGTCCTACCCAGGGCTGGGCAGTCCCCTTTGGAGGTGAGAGTTTTTGACTTGTGAACTCTCTTACTTGAGTATTGAGTAGGGGTGCTTTGAGTTCTTGATTGACTGAGTTAAAATTTGCTTATTGGTTTCATTAAAATAGACAAAGAGAAATCACTTTATCTTCACACTTACATACAGTAAAATAATAATCAAGTGTATTCATGTACCATAATTTGTTTAGCCATTCCTCAATTAATGGGCATCTACTTTTTTTCCCCATTTCCTTGCAATTATTTAGAGTGCTATGATAAATATTTTAAAACACACAGTGACATTCTTATTAACTCTGTCTTTGAGGCATATTCCTAATAGTTGAATCTCTGAGACAAAAATCACCTAACTTTATTTTCATAATTCTGAATTTATTTTTAAATAGTAAAATTAATTCACAACTCTTCCAACAATGTGCCAATATGCTCATCTTCCCACAATCTCTATTAACTGTTCCCATTGTTTGCTTTCATTGATTTGCTGGATAAGCATTTTCTTATTAATAACAGCATTCTTTTGTTAATTTGCAATTCCTCCTTTGAAAATTGTTCATATACTGTGACCATTTATCTTTCAGGGAATGGCTTTTGGTCATATCCATCCATACATATCCATACATATATGTATCTCTTAATTGTGTATACATTATGGATACCAAATTATTATCTTTTAATTTGAGATAAAAATTTTTCCCTGTATGACCATTTCTCTTCTTTTCATAGAAGCTTGAATCTTGTGTATAAGTGCATGTAATCAAAATCATCTATCATTTTCTTTTGTAATTGTTTCTTTCTCTTTTTCAGTTATTACTATATCTCCTAAAAAAAGACTATATGTTCTACCCACAGTTAGAAAACGAATATTATCTGCTTCTTTTTTATGGTATAATCTTTAATATTGAGGTCACATATTTATTTTGAATCTATCAGCTCTTTTCTAGCTGCTGGGTGCATTCAACTT
>NW_025368198.1:0-1164 GCF_016433145.1 Gracilinanus agilis | reverse complement strand
TAGCTGAGACTGCGATTATTGGCTTTAACTATGGGGGTGTCTCTGTGTATCACAAACACTCCAAGGACAAAGGTTGTGAGGATGGAGAAGCAGAGAGCTGCGGAGGCCAGAATCATTCCCAGAGTCTCTTCATAAGCCAGATAAGTCACTGCCTTGGGCAGGCATCTATCTTTCTCCTTGCTTGGGTACTGATCTTCAGAGCATTGCAGACACTGTTCTGTATCTGGGAATATAACAAAAATGAATTTCATGGTATTTATATAGACTATAGTACTCTTTCTCCAGTAAAGTCCAATTTTTGTCATTCCATATAAAGTTCAGCTTGCTTTTGGACTCCTTCTCAGTGAGAAAGATAAGAATTCTAGACAGCCAATAAAAAGAACACATTTTAGTTTCTCCTTAAGTCTACTTGCAGATAAAAAATTATTGATTATTCATTCCCTGTCATAGGTTTATTAAACAAAAAATATGCTGTTTATGACATTTCACAATTATACTATCCATAGAATGGCTTAAAGTGACTATTTATATATCTAGTATATTCTTACAATAGTAATGAAATAGTGACATAATTTATTCTGTACTTTTTGTTTCATATAACAATTTTTAAATCAAATTCATAATTGCAAGTCCTTTGGGTTCTTTAGGTCCATGATTCAGGTAATGGAACTCAAATATCTCTCACTTAAAGTTTTTACTGGTAGTTTTCATAAACATTTTTATTTTTTAAATCGGAAAGTATGTTATACATCTATATCTATAGTTTTCTCAGTTTATTAAATGTCTATATCAAATCTGTCTTCTTCATGATTTGAACTTATCAATATGATACTTTTATGATATACATGAGCATTATTTCAGTATCAGGGGCTATTACTCTCACTAAATGCATTTCTTATAAATGTACAAAATATCTAATTCTTTATTATATTACATCTGAAGTATTAATAGATTGTATATTTATTAACTTGGATTTCTATCTAAGCTAATGAGATTATGGTAGAGAGTAAAATTCAAAGGTATACAAGAGAAAGGGTATAGGAAAAGAAATATGATTAAATAGCATTTATTCAAACACCATGGTGGCTTAGATATAATTCATTATTCAATAAGACGCTGAATGTCAGTTTAGTCATTATCTGCAAATATTGGAAATAAACCATT
>NW_025368197.1:0-1013 GCF_016433145.1 Gracilinanus agilis | reverse complement strand
GGGAGGGAATAAATTTGAAACACAAGTTGTATAAAACAAATGTAAAAAAGTTTTAACATGTAATTAGAAAAAATAAAATATAAAAAAGTTTAATGTGGCTCATTATGTCACAAGAAATAATGAGCAGATTAAGTTTTAAAAACCTTGGAAAGAACTACATGATAGTGAATAATGAAATCAATACAATCAAGGCATTATATACATCTACAAATTTAATATTTGAATAATAACTTGTGAATGCTCACTCCAAGGAAATGAACTGAGAAGTGGAAACACGAAAGACATGATCTATACATATGTATCTGTTTTATGGATGAAGTCTTCTATGTTATGTGGGGGGAATGGGCTGAGATATTTGAAAATGAATTTTATTAATAAAAACATTTAGAAACAACATGGACCTCACTCTTTCCCTATACCCAAACGTTAATTTCACCATATTTTCTTTTTCTCTTGGAGTCAACAATGTACTCCTGCACAAGTCTCAGGTTCATAACCTTGACTGTCATCCTTGACTGGCTCTTATCCTTTAACCTCTCTATATCTAATGAGAGACCAAGTCTTATCACTTTTATCTTCACTTAATTTCAGATCTATTTATCCAGACTGAACCTTTGTTCTGACATTGCATCTTCAGTGGCCAGAAGACATTGTGAACTGAATGTTTCATAAACATCATAAACATCTTCAACTCAATAGATGACCTTATCATTCCAAACCTCAAAATTCTTCCCTAGTCCAATCTTTCCCTCTTCCTAATTTACCTATTGCAATTGATGGCACTACCATCCTCCTAGGCACATTGGCTTTAAATGTAGGGGTCAGTTTGGATTCCTCCCTCTCGTTCTTCCCACTTCCCTATCTAGTCTGTTGTATACTTTTCTCTGACTCTACCAACACTCTAGTATAGATACTCTTCACATCTATACTATTTCAATAGCCTTATTGTTGGTCTCCTTGCCTCACAACTCTTCCCCTCTCAACTCCATCCTCCAATCACCTGCCAAAGTAAT
>NW_025368196.1:0-7876 GCF_016433145.1 Gracilinanus agilis | reverse complement strand
GCCTCCTGCTGCTCTGGGCTCAGGGTAAGACCAGCCACAGGCTAACCTGGGGGAGGTTCTCCAGGAGGTTCCAGAACTAGAAACCATCTGAGGAGGCAGAAGGAGAAGTTCTCTACAGCTAATGGGGATGACGTGTCAGACTCAGGCACAAAAGAGATGGTCTGAGAGGAGGGAACTCACTGGGGAATTCCTGGCACCTGGATGGGCTTCTTTCCCTAAATCTGCTTTTTCTCTTTTCTTCTTTCCCTCCCAGAGTCCAGGACAGTCACTGTGATGACCCAGACTCCAGCCTCCCTGTCTGTAGCTCTGGGAGAGAAAGTCACCATCAGCTGCAGGGCCAGTGAGAGCATTTATAGTGCTTTAGCCTGGTACCAGCAGCCTCCAGGAAAACCTCCCAAACTTCTTATCTATGCTGCTAATCGGCTTGAGTCTGTGGTCCCTGCCCGCTTCAGTGGCAGTGGGTCTGGGACAGATTTTACTCTCACAATCAGCAGTGTGGAGGCTGAAAATGTTGGAAGTTACTACTGTCAGCACTATTATGGGATTCCCACAGTGATGGAGGCCTGAACAAAATCCTCCCCAGGCTGTTGAGTCCTTCAGCTCAGGACAGCAGCTGCTTCCTGCACAGCATCTGACACAGAGTCATCAGGGAGCCCAGGGGAGTGCTGGGACTGAGAGCCCAGCTGGGGGGCCACAGAGCCCAGGCTGTCTCCTCTGACAAGCCATTGGGGAGGGCAAAGAGAGAAGAGGAGAACCTTCCCTCTAGCCTCTCTCCAGCAGCCTCAGAATCTCCTCTCACACACCTCAGAGAAGCTGGTCCCTTCCTTCCTCCCTGCTCTGCCTTCTCTCTGCCTCTTACTGTGGAGCTGCTCAGAAGAACCTCATCAAGGATCATTAAAGGACAAGACTTGAAGGGCTCCTAGGAAGAAGCTGGCCTGACCCCTCTGAAGCTCTTCCTACAGTCTGCACTGCCTGGCAGGGCCAGGAGAGGATCCTTAGTGAGGTCTTCCTGAGCATTCCATGAGAAAGGACACATGAAAGTGTTTGTAACTGACTCCAGAGAGACCCAAATGGCAGCTGACATTACTCTTCCCTTATCCCTAGAGATGTAAGAAAATCTCTGTTCTCCTAAGTTCAGACATATGCAAGGGAGGCAGCCTGAGGGATGAAGAGCCTTATTTCCTGCCCATGTGAAGAATGACTGAAGGAATTAAGGCCATAGAACTTGTAGATGGGATAAGGATCTTGAGAAATCTGAAATGTGGTCCTATAAAAGAGAGATTGGCTGGTTCTGCATGGTCTCCAGTGGAAAACTAAGAACAATGGCTGCAAGTGCCAAAGGATAGATTTTGTACTGAAGCAAAACAATTCCGAATAATTAATTAGAAATGTCTGCCTTACAAAAGAGTGAAGATCTCCATCTTGTTCTGTTGTGTCTCACTCTTGGTAATCTGTTTTGGGATTTTTTAAATTTTCTTTTTATTTTTTAGAAAAAAATTTTCCATGATTCCATGATTCATGTTCTTGCTCTCTCTCCCCTCACCCTCCACCTCCCCAGTAGCCAATGCCCATTTTCACTGGTTTCTTCCTGTGTCACTGATCAAGACCTGTTTCCATATTATTGATAATTGTTCTAGGTGGTCATTAAGAGTCTACATCAAAATTGTGTCTGCATCATCCCATGTGTTCAAGCAATTGTTTTTCTTCTGTGTTTCCACCCCTGTAGTTCTTACTCTGAATGTGGTTAGTGTTCATTTTCATAAATCCCTCAGAATTGTCCTGGGTCATTCCATTGCTGCTAGTACAAAAGACCATTACTTTAGATTTTACCACAGTGTATCTGTCTCTGTGTATAATGTTCTACTGGTTCTGCTCCTTTCACTCTGCATCAATTCGTGGAGGTTGTTTCAGTTCACATGGAATTCCTCCAGTTCTTTATTCCTTTGAGCACAATAGTATTCCATCAACAACAGATACCACAAATTGTCCAATCATTCCCCAATTGAAGGATGTACCCATGTTTTCCAGGTTTTTGCCACCACAAAAATTGAGGCTATTAAATTTTTTGTACCTTTCTTTTTCCCTATCATCTCTTTGGGGTACAAACCCAGCAATGGTATGGCTGGATCAAAGGGCAGCCAATCTTTTAGCACTCTTTGGGCATAGTTCCAAAATGACATCCAAAATGGTTGGATCAATTCATAACTCCACCAGTAATGCATTAATGTCCCAATTTTGCCACATTCCCGCCAACATTCATTACTCTCCCTTGTTGTCATTTTAGCCAATCTGCTGGGTGTGAGGTGATACTCCAGAGTTGTTTTGATTTGCAGTTCTTTAATCATTAGAGATTTAGGACACTTTCTCATGAGCCTATTGATAGTTTTGATTTCTTTATCTGAAAATTGCCTATTCATGTCCCTTGCCCATTTATCAGTTGGAGAATGGCTTGATTTTTTTCTACAATTGATTTAGTTCCTTGTATATTTGAGTAATTAGACCTCTGTCAGAGTTTTTGTTCTAAAGATTTTTTTCCCAGTTTGTTGTTTCCCTTCTGATTTTGGTTGCATTGTTTTTGGTTGTACAAAACCTTTTTAATTTGATATAATCAAAATCATTTATTTTACATTTTGTAATTTTCTCTAACTCTTGCTTGGTTTTAAAATCATTCCTTTCCCAGATATCTGACAAGTTCACTATTCTGGGTTTGCCTAATTTACTTATATTTTCCTTCTTTATATTCAAGTCATTCACCCATTCTGAATTTATCTTGGTGTAGAGTAAGAGATGTTGATCTAAATCTAATCTCTCCCATATTGTTTTCCAATTTTCCCAGCAGATTTTTTCAAATAGTGGATTTATGCCCCAAAATTTGGGCTTTTTGTGTTTATCATAGACTGTCTTTCTGATGTCACTTACCAGAAGTCTATTCCACTAATCCTTCCTTCTTTATCTTAGCCAGTACCATACCATTTTGATGACTGCTACTTTATAGTACAGTTTAATATCTGGTACTGCTAGGCCCCCTTCCTACAAGTTTATTTTTTCATTATTTCTCTTGATATTCTTGATCTTTTGTTCTTCTTAATGAACTTTGTAATAGTTTTTTCCAATTCTGTAAAAAAGTTTCTTTGTAGTTTGATAAATAAATAAATTGATTTGGGTAGAATGGTCATTTTTATTATGTTAGCTCATCCTACCCATGAGCAATCAAAGTTTTTCCAATTGTTTAGTTCTAGTTTTAATTGTTTGGTAAGTGTTTTGTAGTTGTGTTCTTGTAATTACTGTGGTTTTTTTTTGGTAGATAGATTCCTAAGTATTTTATATTGTCTAGGGTGATTTTAAATGGTGTTTCTCTTTCTACGTCTTGCTGCTCTAATGTGTTGGAAATATATGGACGTGCTGATGATTTATGTGTATTTATTTTGTATCCTGCAACTTTGCTAAAGTTGTTGATTATTTCTCCTAGCTTTTTAGTTGATTCTCTAGGATTTTTTAAGTAGACCATCATATCATCTGCAAAGAATGATAATTTAGTCTCCTCATTGCCTATTTTATTACCTTCAATTTCTTTTGCTTCTCTAATTGCTACTGCTAGTGTTTCTAATACAATGTGAAATAATAGAGGTGATAATGGTCATCCTCGTTTCATGCTTGATCTTATTGGGAAGGCTTCTAATTTATTCCCATTGTATATGATGCTTCTTGATGGTTTTAATTATATGCTGCTTATTAATTTTAGGAAAGGTCTTTCTATTCCTATACTTTTCAGTGTTTCCAATAGGAATGGATGCTGTATTTTGTCAAAGGCTTTTTCAGTATCTATTGAGATAATCATGTGATTTTTGTTTGTTAGACTGTTGATATGGTCAATTATGTGGATGGTTTTCCTAATGTTGAACCATCCTTGCATTCCTGGTATAAATCCCACCTGATCATGGTGGATGATCTTCTTAATTACTTGCTGGAGTCTCTTTGCTAGTATTCTATTTAAGATTTTTGCATCTATGTTCATTAGGGAGATTAGTCTGTAGTTTTCTTTCTCTGTTTTTGATCTACCTGGCTTTGGAATCAGTACCATATTTGTGTCATAAAAGGAATTTGGTAGGACTCCTTCTTTGCTTAACATATCAAATAATTTGTATAGTATTGGGATTAGTTGCTGTTTGAATGTCTGATAAAATTCACTTGTGAATCCATCAGACCTTGGAGATTTTTTCTTAGGAAGTTCTTTGATGGTTTATTCAATTTCTTTTTCTGATATTGGATTATTTAGGTATTCTATTTCGTCTCCTGTTAATCTAGGCAATTTATATTTTTGTAAATATTCATCCATATCTCCTAAATTGTTATATTTATTGCCATATAATTGGGCAAAATAGTTTTTAATGATTGCCTTAATTTCCCCTTCATTAGAGGTGAGGTCTCCCTTTTCATCTTTGATACTGCCAATTTGGTTTTCTTCTTTCCTTTTTTTTTATTAGATTGACCAGTACTTTGTCTATTTTATCTGTTTTTTTTCAAAATACCAGTTTCTAGTTTTATTTATTAATTCAATAGTTCTTTTACTTTCGATTTTATTAATTTCTCCCTTAATTTTTAGTATTTCTAATTTAGTTTTCATCTGGGGATTTTTAATTTGCTGGCTTTCAAGGCAATTTGCAACTATACTCAAAGGTCTATAAAGGAATGCCTGCCCTTTGATCCAGCCATACCATTGTTCGGTTTGTACCCGAAAGAGATCATAGATAAACAGACTTGTACAAAAATATTTATAGCCTTGCTTTTTGTGGTGGCAAAAAACTGGAAAAGGAGGGTATGTCCTTCAATTGGGGAATGGCTGAACAAATTGTGGTATATGCTGGTGATGGAATACTATTGAGGTCAAAGAAACAATAAACTGGAGCAATTCCATGTGAACTGGAAAGACCTCCAGGAATTGATGTAGAGCAAAAGGAGCAGAGCCAGAAAGAACATTGTACACAGAGACCAATACACTGTGGTAAAATTGAATGTAATGAACTTCTGTACTAGCAGCAATTCAATGACCCAGGACAATTCTGAGGGATTTATGGAAAAAAAAAAACGCTACCCACATTCAGAGGAAAAAATGCAGCAGTGGAAACACAGAAGAAAAGCAACTGCTTGAACTCATGGATTGAGGCTGACATGATTGGCGATGTAGACTCGAAACTACCAGACCAATGCAACTATCAACAATTTAGAAATAGGTCTTGATCAATGACACATGTAAAAACCAGTGGAAATGCACATCGCCATGGGGGACGGGTCAGGGAGTGAAGGGGAAAATAAGAGCATGAATTATGTAAGTATGTTAACTTTTCTAAAAAATAAATATTTATAAACCTTTAAAAACAAATAAACAAAAAAAGCTTATAGCAGAAAACCAGTCTATAAAGTCAAGAATTGGGCAAGTAGAAGCCAATGATCTATCAAGACAGCAAGAACAAATAAAACAATGTCAAAAGACTGATAAAATAGAAGGAAACATGAAATATCTCAATGAGAAACTGACAGATCAAGAAAACAGGTCTAGAAGAGACAATCTGAGAATCATTGGTCTTCCTGAAAAAGCAGAAATTAATAGAAATCTGGACTCCATAGTAAAAGAAATTTTTCAGCAAAATTGCCCTGAAGTTCTACAAGAGGGCAATATAGACAATGAAAGGATCAATAGATCACCCTCTACACTAGACCCAGAAAAGACAACCCCCAGGAATATAATAGCCAAATTCAAGAGCTTCCAAGTAAAAAAGAAAATTTTACAAGAAGCCAGAAAGAGACAATTCAGATATCAAGAGCACCAATTAGGATCACACAGGATCTGGCAGCCTCCACACTAAAAGACCACAAGTCTTGGAATATAATATTCAGAAAGGCAAGAGAACTGGGTCTACAACCAAGGATCACTTACCAATCAAAACTGACTATATTCTTCCAGGGGAAAGTTTGGGCATTCAACAAGATAAAGGATTTCAAAGTATTTACACAGAAAAGACCAGGAATAAATGGAAAGTTTGATCTCCGACCACAAAAATCAAGAGAAACGTGAAAAGGTAAATAAGAAACAGAAGGAAAGTAAGAAAGGGAAGATTAGCTATATTATCCATTGGGATAAAAAACTCTATCTAACCCTACTGAGAAAGTCAGAAGAGATAAACCAAGGGGAACAGGGGAGTGGGGAGGTCGAAAAAGGGAGGGGAGAAGAAGGGGGAGGGAATTCATTAGGCCTTTAAAAATAAAAAGAGGGGATTAATAAGGGAGGGGGTAGAAAGGGAAGTTAATCAAGGGAGGGGATAAAGGAAAGGGGCTTAAAGCAAACCACTTGTTTAAAAGGAATTAGTGTAAGAAAAAGGGGTAGGAATAGGGGAGGATACGAAAATATCAGCGAATGGACAAATGATAATTATAACTCTGAATGTGAATGGGATGAACTCGCTCATAAAATGGAAGCAAATAGCAGAGTGGATTAGAAACCAAAATCCTACTATATGTTGTCTTACAAGAAACACAAATGAGGCAGGTGGACACACACAAGTTTAAGGTTAAGGGCTTGAGCAAAACCTTTTGGGCATCAAATGAGAAAAAGAAGGCAGGAGTGTCTATTATGATTTCTGACAAAGCCAAATTAAAATTGATATGATTAAAAAAGACAGGGAAGGTCATTACATCCTTATTAAAGGCAATATAAACAATGAGGAAATAACACTGCTCAATATGTATGCACCAAGTGGCATAGCATCCAAATTCATAAAAAAGAAACTAGCAGAGCTCAAGAAGAAAATAGATAGTAAAACCATAATAGTGGGAGATCTAAATATTCGTCTTTCAGATCTAGATAAATCAAACCAAAAAATAAATAAGAAAGAGGTAAGAGAAGTGAATGAAGTCCTAGAAAAATTAGATTTAATTGATATGTGGAGAAAAATAAATAGGGATAAAAAGGAATATACCTTCTTTTCAGCTGCATATGGTTCATTCACAAAGATTGACCATATAATAGAGCACAGAAACATTGCAAACAAATGCAAAAGAGCACAAATAATAAATGTTACCTTCTCAGATCATAATGCAATAAAAATAATATTTAGTAAGGGCACCTGGACAGGCAAATCAAAAAATAATTGGAAATTAAATAATATGATTCTCCAAAACCAATTTGTCAAAGAAGAAATCAAAGAAACAATCAACAATTTCATTGAAGAGAATGAGAATGATGAGACATCCTACCAAACACTGTGGAATGCAGCCTAGGCAGTACTCAGGGGAAATTTATATCCTTCAGTGCATATATTAACAAATTAAGGAGGGCAGAGATTAATGAATTGGGCATGCAACTCAAAAGATTAGAAAGCAAGCAAATTTAAAATCCCCAGATGAAAACTAAATTAGAAATACTAAAAATCAAGGGAGAAATTAATAAAATCGAAAGTAAAAGAACTATTGAATTAATAAATAAGACTAGACGCTGGTATTATGAAAAACCAGATAAAATAGACAAAGTACTGGTCAATCTAATAAAAAAAGGAAAGAAGAAAACCAAATTGACAGTATCAAAGATGAAAAGGGAGACCTCACCTCTAATGAAGGGGAAATTAAGGCAATCATTAAAAACTATTTCACCCAATTATATGGCAATAAATATAACAATTTAGGAGATATGGACGAATATTTACAAAAATATAAACTGCCTAGATTAACAGCAGAAGAAATAGAATACCTAAATAATCCCATATCAGAAAAAGAAATTGAACAAGCCATCAAAGAACTCCCTAAGAAAAAATCGCCAGGGCCTGATGGATTCACAAGTGAATTCTATCAGACATTCAAAGAGCAACTAATCCCAATACTATAC
>NW_025368195.1:0-3064 GCF_016433145.1 Gracilinanus agilis | reverse complement strand
CAGTGAAGTCCAATGACAGTGGAGAACCCTTAGTTACCCTAGAAATCGGGGGGGGGGGGTTCACTATGAGGGGCTACTGGATACTGGTGCAATTTGTTCCGTACTATGAGAACCACCTGAAGGATGTCAATTTCAAGGCAGTTTAAGAGTAAGAGGAGCTTCTGGGGGTAGCACAACAAGGCCCGAAGCTAAAAGTTAAAATGCTAAAATTTGGACCTCTAACTCTTGAATACACCTTCTTATTGATGCCATCATGTCCTTCAAACCTCGTGGAAAGATATCTTCTATGCAAATTGGCCGCAACCATCCAATGTCAACCAGATGGACAAATTTATTTACACATACCCAAGAGATCTCTGAAATACCATCCCATTTTATTTTTTGACACATGTAGTGAGGAACCATCATACCAATCAACTGATAACACCTATGAGGTTCCAGATATTGCAGATTATGTGTGGGCTAAAAATTCAAATGAGGTGGGCAGGATATTGTCAGTGGAACCAGTAAAGATAGAGATTAAAGAAGGCTTACCTCCAAGAATTCCTCAGTTCAGACTTAGTCAAGATAGAAGGAGTGAAACCCATCATAGAGTTTATTGAAGTAGGGTATATTAAAATATGGCTTTTCACAATACAATACACCAATCATGCCAGTAAAGAAAGCAAAATTATCTCCTGATGGGAAGACTCAATGGCGTTTAGTACAAGATCTCAGAGCAATAAACAACCATGTACAAAAGACCTATGCCGTGGTACCAAGTCCATCATAAACCATTGCAGCCATTCCACCTGAAGCTGCTTGGTTTACTGTTCTGGACCTGAGCTCTGCATACTTCTCTGTTCCCCTGCACAGAGACAGCCAGAAGCTGTTCGCTTTCTCATGGGAAAGTAAATCTATCTATTGGACACGTTTGCCCCAGGGATTTGCAGATTCAGCTTCACTCTTTTGCCAAATTCTGCAGAGAGATCTTGAGTCGATAACATTCCTTGACAGCAAAATGTGTTTGTTTTAAATTCAGGGAAGTATCTAGCACTAACCCTAACCCTAACCCTAAATCCAATTTCTAACCCTAACCCTAACCCAATTTCTAACCCTAAATTCGTCCCAATTTCTAACCCTAACCCTAAATTCGTCCGATTTCTAACCCTAAATCCTAACCCTCAATTCATCCCGATTTCTAACCCTAAATTCCTAACCCTAATTCTAACCCTAAATTCGTCCCAATTTCTAACCCTAACCCTAACCCTAACCCTAACTCTAACCCTAACCCTATCCCTAAATTCGTGATGATTTCTAACCCTAAATTTTTAATGATTTCTCATCCTAACCCTAAATTCCTGCCATTCTAAGTGGCAATTTCAACTGCCCAAAGAGAGCCAAAAGACTTTCTACCCTTTGTTACTGATGTACCATTGCTGGGTACCTTATGAATAATTCTTGTCAAGCTTGCTTCTTTGTATAATCATCGTTAGATAATTAGTAAATGTCAATCACAGGATATTTCAAAAGTTAATGTGTAGGGGGCAGCTGGGTGGCTCAGTGGATTGAGAGCCAGGCCTAGAGACAGGAGGTCCTAGGTTCAAATCCAGCCTCAGACACTTCCCAGCTGTGTGACCCTGGGCAAGTCACTTGACCCCCATTGCCTACCCTTACCAATCTTCCACCTATAAGTCAATATACAGAAGTAAAGGGTTTAAACTTTTAAAAAAATTTTTAAAAAAAGTTAACGTGTGATTTTTAATCTATGGGAATATCAAAACCTGTACAAGATCATAAAGAAAAAAAGAATATAAAAATAATAATCAGCAGATGGTACCAAAAACATCCTCTGCAATTTCACTTGTACTCTAGCTTGGTTTCATTTCTTTCACTACACTGTCCCTCCTCCAGAGACCCCGAGGTTAAGAGCATTCACATACTGGTGCCTTGGGAACAGAGACTCTTCGACACAGGTGGGACCACAAACTCCCCCCAAAAAAGCTGAAGGTGCTTCCAATTCAGACGGCTATGACCCATGCCTGAGGAATTGCAAACCCTCACTAGGGAAAGATCAGAACTTTTAAGACCTCTGCCACACAAAATCACTAAGATAGATCGCATACTAAAGTAAATACGAACTATGGGAAACAGTAGATCAAAGGAAAGAAAACTCTTTATTGAAATCATTAACCATACCCTAGAGAAGAGGGAGTAAGCAAACAACAACTGGCAAAATTCCTTGATTTTATCCAAATTGGCAGCCCTTGGTTCCCATGAAGGGACTGAATTCAGAAATGTGGGAGAAAATTGGCCTTGACCTGCAGGCCTACTATGCAGAATATGGCCCAGAAAAAGTCCCTGTAGAGACCTTTTCTTTTTAGATTCTAATTGGGGATGCTTTAGATCCTGCCAATGAATTGTGTCATCTCTCCCCAATATCACAGCAACTGAAAATACACCCCTATTACCTAGACAGAATTCTGAAGCTGGAATCATTGGTTTTAGTCTCAGATCAAGATTCAAACAAGGAGAATGATGATGTGGATAGGCTTTTCTCTGATGAAGAGGCACTGTCAGAAAAGGAGGTGGCAGCCTTTAACCCTGACTAGAGCTTTCCAGCACAAGTGGAAAAAACCATCCTTCCAGTACCTGCTGTGCTAAACATCACAGGCTTTCATGGCTTCCCTCAGCTGCGTCCCCGGAGAGAGAAAGGCAGAAAGGGTTGGGAGGGAGGAGTGCCTAGAAATCCCTGCATTCCCGAGGTGCCTGGCCCTGGGTTGTTCTGGTCCAGTAATAAGAACAGCAGCTCACTCTGATAATGTCTCCGTGGGCAGATTTGGGGTGTTTGCAAAGATTTTTTTCAGGATTCTCTGTCTAATCCTGGTAACTTGGAAGTTTCTCCAACATCGTGCCCTTCTGGAGGCAGCTCTTTCACTCGAGCCCTCAAGCCTCCACACCCCCAGGTCCCTCCAGCTGTCACCTTCTAGGTGGTGTGACCTGTCTCCTTCCACCCTGCAGTGATTTGCTCCCGATCCGCTCACCCTGCCCCAGCCCTATTTCCAGCCCACTAAAGTATAGAGAA
>NW_025368194.1:0-1384 GCF_016433145.1 Gracilinanus agilis | reverse complement strand
TTCAATTTCTCAGTTCCTCTACTTCCACAGTATGCTTCAATCTCTTTCTTCATGTAATTTTTTAAAAAAATTTCTGGTTCACAGATATATAGCCAATATTGCACAAAATTTTCTTCCTTAAACAGAGAGATGCGAATATGTTTTTTCAGATTGGATAGGTTTCCACTGAAGGCAGGACAGTTAGCCCTAATCTCCCCAGCAAGGTCAATGGCTATCTTTTTCCAGATTGCTATATGAAGGGAAGCAGTGAGCTTACGCCCCAGAAAGTCAACAAATGTCGTGATGGAGGTTGCACCTTGGCAGGAAATCTTAAAGCTTATAAAGAAATCCTCTCTCTTGCTTTCCAGATATGTGACAGGATCATGTGCTCTCTTGAATGCTTTGTGCATATCCAAAAAAATAGCTACTGCTCTTCTACACAAACATAAGGACAAATCCATTTTATATTCACTTGTAAATGTGTATCTAGATTCATTGGATGCAGAAGCAGTTTCCTTATCTATCAATTGCAGTATTTCATGGAAATAACTTTTGTTATAATCCCTTCCCATTTCTAAATAAGATTCAATAGTTTTGTTGACCAGAGACATGATGTCTTTGGTAGTTTGCCTTATGATCACCCTATCACTATGTGCTATGGAGGGAGTGAAAACATGATATATTTTCTTCATTTTGACATGTTTTTCAAAATCAATGGAAAATGTTTCCCTTCTGGAACAAGATAGAAGTTTCCTTATGACATTGTGCTCCTGCTTAAAATGGTCTAGAAAGACATCCTCCAAATCTACCTTGATATTGGGGTCTTCCTCAGGAGGGGAACTTGAGGACACTTCAGAGACCCACTTTGTCCAAAGTTGGTTAAATTTCTCTCTCAGTTCATCCTCACTTAATTCTTTACCTGTTACTAAGAGAGCCACATCTCTACTTCTTAACAACAGCTGTTTTTCATATTCTGATTTATTTTTATCTAATTTATCTTGACTTTTCCTTGAGCTAAGAAAATCAGTGGACTTTCTGGTGATTTCTGAAACAAGGGTCTCTTTAAGATTTCTAAATTTATTCTCAAAATTTCCCTTCCACTGAATCAGGATTTCATTGTCTTGGTCTTCATCAAAATATCTTTGAAGTTCTTGCCTGATTGCTTCATATTTTTCTCCAACATTAGCCTCAATAGAACTTCTTTTGAGATCCTGGATTTCCCCATATTTAATCTGATTGGTCAGCTGGTTTTCCAAACCCAATACATGACTTCTAAGCTGCAAAGTGCAGTTGTTATACATTGTCTTAAGTTTGCTTATGGCCATGATCTCCCTGGTATTCTTAAAGCTGAAGATGAAGTTTTCCTTCACCAAGGCTTTCCACAAATCCTGGATCCGGACTTTTA